>NC_058414.1:66807760-66848957 GCF_002201575.2 Neomonachus schauinslandi
CTTCCTTCCTTCCTTCCTTCCTTCCTTCCTTCCTTCCTTCCTTCCTTTCGTTCTTTCTTTTTGACTGTTAGTTATGTTGTGCTTATTTTCATATTCTAGTCCATGAGTTAGACTGCTGCCTGTTTTTATTCTGGGCCAGTTAAGAAAAAAATCTATTATTTATATTTTACTTGTCCATTTGTAGAAAGTAATAGCTATGGTAATATCCGTAATCTTTTGTTCAATATTATTGTGTCTTTGAAAGGTCTTTCAAGACTTACTAATTAGATAACCCTTAATATTTTACACACAAGCTTAATTCCAACCAAAGAAATTGTCTAGATCAGTGTTGTCCAACAGAACTTTCTGCTGTGGTGGAAAGGTTCTATATCCACACTGACCAATGTGGTAGCCATGAGCCACATGTTACTGTAAGGTACTTGAAATGGAGCCAGTGTGACTGAGGAACTACAGACTTTTTTATTTTTTTAAAAGATTTTATTTATTTCAGATAGAGCGAGAGCAAGAGAGAGGCCAAGCCGGGGGGTGGGGCAGAGGGAGAAGCAGACTCCCTGCCAAGCAGGGAGCCCAGTGTGGGGCTTGATCCCAGGACCCTGGGATCATGACCTGAGCTGAAGGCAGACACTTAACCGACTGAACCACCCGGGCACCCTTACTTCATTTTAAGTTCATTTATGTTTAAACTGAAATAGCCACATGAGACTAGTGACTCTTTTAATGGAGAGGGTAGGCTACAGTTCTTTCATGTATTTAGAAATGATTCTCTGGGTGGGGGTGGGAGGAAGGAAGTGTGGTTTTTAAACTTAAGAGTTAAAAATATAGTAAAATGGTTATTTTTGTGTGAACAATGTAGTACATCCTACTGAAGAACTGCTTAGAGACCTTGATCTATTTTGGCAGGTCAAGTCAATCAACTCTCTTGGATCAGACTTAGCATTTAGATGATTATCAGTCAAAAATAGTACATGATTCTGCTCTACTGTAATTTAATTGGTTAACTATGAGGAATTCATGCTTTCTGTTCTGTTGCTATTATGTATTAACATTTTATAAGCTATTCATTAATAGTGGAACCTTTTTAAAAGGTAAGTTTTATAAAAGTAAAGTATTCTACGCTTTCTGAATTTTTAATCTCCTATAATTAGCACTTGAAATGAGTTTCTCTCCCCCCACCCTGATTTGATAACAGACTGTCTCATTGAATCATGAGATTTCAAAGTAACTACTTAGAAGGGGGCTTATTTTTTTCTCCTATTATTTCTTTGCAGAAAGGGAAGTCAAGAAAAGTTCTGTCTTCTGTTACTGGCACAAATCTGGGCTTAGTAGAACCATCCCAATTTCTAAACCCTACCAGTTTAATAGGCAAATATCAATGGCTTGAGTAGCAGAGAATGTAATCCTATTATAGTCTCAAATTTATCTGAGTCCTTAGAAATCCTAATTAGCTTTAGTAATCACCTGGCTCCTTTCTTGTATAATATTAATATCTCTGGGGGTTTCACATTTTTCCGTGTGAGAAAATATGATTTTGGCTACAGCTGCTTCCAGGGTTCTCTTCTGTCAGAGAAATATCATACATAGAGTTTGAGTTTTTGTATAATAAAATATCTATCCAGATATATATTACATATCCACTAATTAAAAATGCTCCATCCATTTGAAAAGTGAACCCACATTGAAACTTGTTTGTAATATTTGATCTTTCTATTTCATTTAGCATCCAGACCACTCTGTAATATAAGCATAACCCTATTCCTATTTTAACCTCAATTTTACGTATAGATTATGGAGTATATGAACTTTCCAAGTGCTCATATCCATTTAATATTTTTTATGGTGAACTGGGGACTCAAGTACATATAAATACCCAATCAAGATTATACCCCAATGCCATGAAGTACAAAAACTCTGAGTTTGGAGGCATACCTTTCCAGGTTTGGCTGTCATTCTCCCAACGTAGGCTACATTCTTTCATTGGTAAAAATCCAGCTAATTATACTTATTAATACCAATTACTGCTGTTAACAACAGTTAAATAAAGTGTATTACCTACCAGTGGTTACTACATTTCTATCCGTATACCTAGCATTGGATCGCTGCTTATAAATAATACTTTTGTTTTCCCTTTCTTGTCAATTTCATTCTAAGATGATGTAGTCATACTATCTATGGTTTACTCATAAAATCACTTTAGAAATATTCAATAAACACAAGTAGTGGGGGAAAAAAAGCTTTTCAGGTTAAATTTAACTGAATTTGAGTCTCGATGATATCAAAACCCTACCATATAGCAAAAAACAGCAAAACCGAAAATGTGAATCTTGTTAAGTAGGAAGTTTAAATAAAACTAAAGTGTATCTGACAGTTTGCAAACATAAAATAAAAAAGGCAGCTTTAGTGATATTTCAACATGGCTAAGTTAGAATGTCTTAAGACTAATATAAATTCCTATTAAACATTTATTAAGAAGGCTTAGAAATTCTAAATCAGAAGAATAAGGGAAAGAATGCAATTATTAAAGGTATTTGAATATAACCTTTCTGCTGATAATGTGTAAGATTAAGGAGGCTACAGTGAGAAAGAAAGTGACCCAGTTGAGACCAACTTTCCCACCATCCATCTACCATTTGAATACCATGGAATGGACCTGGTAAATGCCATTTAAAGCAGAAGAATCTCCCATATGAGCCCGACTCAAATTCCTGACCCACCAAATTATGAATTATAATAACGTGGGATTTGTTTGTTTGTTTGTTTTAGAATACTAAGTTGTAAGGTAGCTACTTACACTGTAATAGACAACAAAAAAATGCAGAGGTGAAGGAAAAGAGTTCCTTGCCAGTTGCAGTTGGCATACACAACTGTTTCATTGGTTTTAAACATATTAACTGTTAAGATAGTAATCCTAAAATAATTTATCCAAACTTGGTTAACTGACCCAGAGTTTTATTAATGTGTGAATAATCTTTGCAATAATTATTGGTCTTTACTATCTTAATTTATAGAGCTAACCTGTTGTAAAAATCATGAAAGGATGTAGGAAAATTAGATAGTTAGAGCCTCAGCATGTTGTATTTATAAAAGAGAATACTAGGTTTTCTATCAAAAAACCTGAGATAAGACATTTACTCTGCCACTCATTATCTTGGAGACTTTGATCAAGTCACTGCTTTTGTGGGTCTTGAATTCTTCGTCTGTAAAATTAACTCATCAGATTGCCTATCCATAGGTAGCTTACGGATCTCTTTGAAAAATCTCTAAGTTCCTTTTTTATCGTTGTTTTGTATTCTTTAATGAGATGGTCGGTCAGATGCATCCACAAGAGAGGACAAAGGAGAGGTACAAGAACACAAAGTTTAATATACTCACAGAGTCATGAGGGACCACATGGGGTGAGTGCAAAGGAAGTGACCTCAAACAAGCAGGTGGGGAGCAGAGAGCACAAGGACCCATGGGCACGTGGGGGTCAGGGTGGAGTACACAAGCAAAAGGCATGATGGGATATCCCTTGAGGATATTAGGTCACAGAAAAGGGAATATAAAAAGGAGAGCTCGTGGCAGGGGCTGCCTCATCATATGGGTACACCTGGTCACTTGGATGGGGCGTTCACGGTCTATTTTGGGAGATGTGGAGGCAGCAGGAATATATGAAGTTTTAAAATTTATGGTACAGTTATTAGGTCATGCTATAATCTGAACGTTTGTGTCTCCCTAAAAGTCATGTGTCAAAATCTTAACGCCCATATGATGATATTAGCAGGAGGGGTCTTTGTGAGGTACATAGGTCATGATGGTAGAGTCCTCATGAATGGGATTTGCTCCTTGAAAAAGACCTCACAGAGCTCCCTAGCCGCTTCCACCATGTGAAGATACAAGGAGAAGTCTGCCACCTGGAAGAGGGCCTCTATCCAACCATGCTGGCTGGCACTGTGATCTCAGACTTCCAGCTTCCAGAACTGTGAAAAAAAATTTCTGTTGTTTATAAGCTACCCAGTCTGTGGTGTTTGGTTTTAGCAGCCCAAACAGACTAAGATAGGTTGCAAGTATTTTAACGTGTCACAGCTAAATTTATGGTACCAAACCTCGGAGGTTTGAGGGCAGATGACTTCCTCCCTAACACCAAGTAGTATAGTATCTACAACATTCTTGACTCTCCTAAGTATTTCATCCTCCTAAACTAACCCTTGATGATTTCCCAGTGAGAGCTACTTTTGTACAGGAAGGAGTCAATACATATTACTTGATTTCTCATGTGTTGGCTTATCAGATAACAGTTATAGTTTGGAGAATGCTTACTTATGTATTATTTATCACAGAAGCTATATTTTCTTATGCCTCATGTGAGCAATTCATTATATAAATAATTTGTATTTTTCTATTAACTTGATGCCTTCTCTGCAATTTCTGTACTTTGAATTTACTTGTGGTAGATTTAAGTTATAAAATAGTATTAGAGATAGTTTAAAATATATTGTTAGCTATAGGAATTTTCTAACTTAATTGGCTTCCCTCAGCTTGTGAGTTTTGGGGAGAGCATTATTACTGTATGTGGGTTTTACCTTTAGATTCAGGTGGATTGGGTACATTGTGGATTTCACAGTAGCATTTTCTGTCTTCTTGCCTTCATTTAAGGTGACACTTTGATCAAAGGTGGCAAAGCATGAAATTATGGCCAGCTGTAAAAATGTCACATGCTATTTCAAAATCCTCCTGCAGTTGGAGAATTTCCTGATTATCTGGATCCACCATGGGAATTAAAATTCAGTGTGCCTGACATTACAGCATGTTTTAACAAGAGCACAATTATATTCCTACCCTGTTCCAATATAGTGCTGCCTAGTCAGAATTGTTAGACAAGTCCATGGAGGATTGGAACTGTCACCAAGCATCAGCTCACACAGGAGAATAAAATGAAGTCAGTGGTTTCTGCCTTTATGAAAATCACTAATTGTATTTTATTTAAAAATCTGTGCTTCCATGCCTGGAGCAAGCCCCGGGAATGTAAGAAAATCAATCTATTTTCAAATTTTATGGCAAAGTACTTTATATAATAAGAGCAGTTAGCTATTTCTTCCTTTGTAAAAAGGAAAAAAAATTCTAGGACATATGCAGCAACTGTCACAATCATAAAAAATAAGACATTTTGAAAATATGTCTGTAAAATTACCAGCTTTATCTTTATGGAGGAAGGAAAAATGTCTTTTGTGGGCTTCAATTTTTTTTGAAAAATATTGATTGAGCAGCTACTTCATATCAGACTTTTTGCTAGGCTCTGGGGTACAAGAAATGCATAAATACATTTTCTACCTTCATGGAATGCACAGGCTAGGAGAGTAGACAGAAATTCAAATAAAATTAATTCCCTAGTCAGAAGGAAAAAAAGATGAGAAAGTAAATAATTACAACCCAAAGGTTATAGGGCTGTCTGGTAATGGGTTCAAACACAGGGCTCAGGCCTAACAGCAGCTGCAGAAAACTTAAGTCTGCAAAAAATAGTGATCATTTCTAGGAAAGTCATTGTTCTCAGAAGGTAAAGTGTATACTATTTGCCTGTTTATAGTAATTTATGATTCATGTATGTCTTTCATCTAAATTCAGGAATCATTTAAACTCATGAAACATGTGACATTGTCAGCAACAAGACAAAGTTGTTTTGTTTTTTTTTACTCTTAATAATGTTTGGTGTTTGCACCTAAAAAAAAAAAATATGTAAGAATTCTAGTGTAACTAGCAGATGCAATGTAATTGGAAGGCTAAAGGAGCAGACAAGGGGTTTTATGATGGTGTCTTGGCAGCTACGGGGGAAAGGCAGAGGTAAGCCCAAGAGGTTTCTGAGCTTCTAATTCGTCTCTGTTTCTGTGAGAGCAGCTTCCCATTCTTCTCATCATTAACAGAACATCAACAAAGGACTTATTTGAAGACAGAGTCATACTGCTCAAAATATTCTGAGTTTTTCATTTGTTTTTTCTCACCACATTAGCACCGTAAGAAGGTGTTTCCAGTCCCATGGCAGGCAAGAGTGGTGAAATCCCATCACAGATTTGACTCCCATCTGTAACTTTATTTGTTTTGAATCCTTGAGGCTCATGGTTCCCCTCATTTTTGTGGTTAGGAAGAACACCATGTATTCTAAGTTTCTGCCTTTTCCCACTTTTTTCTCTTCCCATCATCTGGCTGAACTGGAAAATGTCTTCTGAATATATGAGCTTAAATCATTACTATTAATTAAATTTGATACATGTCTTCCATATTTAAGAAAATATACCTTCAATTCACTTTTTTGTTCGTGAATACTTCTTACGCAGTAAATGCCACTGAGTGGTGTGAGGCACGTTGAGATATCCTTTCTAAGGATAGGCATTTAAAATTACATATTTCCCTCCAAGCACTGATTTATCTATACTTGTAAATTCTTTTTCTTTCTTTCTTCCTTCCTTCCTTCCTTCCTTCCTTTCTTTCTCTTTCTTTTTCTTTCTTTGTTTCTTTCTTTCAGATTTTATTTATTTGAGAGAGAGTGCGTGCACATGAGCAAGGGGTTAGCAGCAGAAGGAGAAGGAGAAGCAGGCTCCCCACTGAGCAGGGAGTGCAATGAGTGGCTCAGTCCCAGGACCCTGGGATCATGACCTGAGCCGAAGACAGACACTTAACCCACTGAGCCATCCAGGTGCCCCTACATTTGTAAATTTTCACATGCTGTGTTTTTATTTTCATTTAATTAAAAATATATTTTTTATTTCCTTTGTAGTTTCTTCTTTGATGCGTGCATTATTTGTTGGAAGTATTTGGGAATTTTCCCAACCTTTTTCTATTATTTCTGATTCAGTAGTTTTAAATATTTTAATCCTTTAAAATTATTGACTTTTGATTTATGGTCTAGCCTAAGATTTATCTGTAAATGCATGTATATATGAAAAGAATGTATATTCTTTTCTTACCTGATAGTATAGTGTATAAATACGAGTTAGGTCAACTAAGTCTGTTAGTGTTGGTCAGATCATGTATATTCTTACTAATTTTCTACCTAATTTTTAAAACAATCTATTTTTGATAGGTACCAATATCTATACCTATGATTTTTAAGTTGCCTACTTATTCTTTCAGTTTGCTTAGATTTTGCTCCTTTGTCCCTTGTGACTCAGTCATTAGGTTCATATATATTAATGGCAGTATATTTTCCTGATATATTAATCCTCTTGTCATCATGAACTGTTCCTCTTTGTTTCTAGTAATATCTTCTGTTTTATAGTCTGTTCTATCTATATATTCACTGCAACTCTTTTATAGTTACTATTTGCATGATGCAACTTTTTCCATCCTTCTGTATTTATGAATTTGTAGTGTAGATCTGCAGATAGGCTATAATTGAATATTGTCCTTAGTTCAGTCTAACAATCTCTATCTTTTGATTAGAGTTTTAATCTATCCATGCTTAAGATATTACTGATATTATTGGATTAACCTCTGCCATTTTGCTCTTTGTTTTATGTGTCTTGTCTTTTTTGTTTATTTTTTCTTTACTACCTTGTTTTGTGATTATTACAAATTTTTATTCTACCATTTTAATTCCTCTATTGTTTTTTAGCACTTTTCTTTAAGTTATTAGTGATCTAGAAATTACAATATGAATCTTAAATTATTGTAATCAATTTCAGATTAATGCTTAGTTAAATTCAGGTTAATACATCAATAGCAGCTTTTCTCCAGTATGGTTACATTTTATTCCTTCTTTGGTGCTATTATTTTCTTGTATATCTCATTTATGTATATAATAAATCCAACAGTATAGTCTTATACTTATTGGCTTTTTCAGTATTTTCTTTAACTTTTTAAGGAGAGAGAAAAAATATATTTGCACTCATTTATATTCACATTTTCATCATTTATCCTGCTCTTTATTTAATTTTTTGTAGATTTGAGTTACCATCTGATGTCATGTTCTTTAAGACTGAAAGACTTCCTTTAATATATTTTAAAGCATATCAGCTAGCAATAAATTTACTTAATCTTTGTTTATTTGTGAATGTCCTATTTTCTTTTTTGATGATAGTTTTACTAGGTATACATTCTGAATTGACAGTTTTAATTTTTTCTTTCAGCACTTTGAAAAAGGCATCTCACTACCTTCTTGGATTTCACTGTTTCTGATAAGAAGTTAGCAGTTAATCATATTGTTGTTTCCTTGTACATGATTAGTCATCTTTCTTTTGCTGCTCTCACAATTTTTTAACCTTTATTTTTTAGCAGTTTGACTATGATGTGTCCAGATGTAGATATATCTTTGTCCCATGTGAAATTTTTTGAGGTTGTTGGCTCTGTAAATTAATGTTTATCATCAAATTTGGGAAGTTTTAGGCCATTATAAAATAGTTTTCTCAGGGCGCCTGGGTGGATCAGTCGTTAAGTGTCTGCCTTTGGCTCGGGTCATGATCCCAGGGTCCTGGGATCAAGCCCCACATAAACGTCTCCCTGCTCAGCGGGAAGCCTACTTCTCCCTTTCCCACTCCTCCTGCTTGTGTTCCCTCTCTCGCTGTGTCTCTCTCACAAAATAAATAAATAAAATCTTTAAAAAAAATAAAAAAAAATAAAATAGTTTTCTCTCCTTTACTTCTGGGACTCCTATTACATGTAAGTTGGTATGTTCATGTTCTTCCATAGGTTTTGAGGCTCTATTCCTTTTTTAAAAATCTTCTTTGTCTCTGTCTTCAGATTGGATAAATGAAATTGACCCATTTTTGACTTTGATGCTTCTTTCTTCTGCCATCTAAAATATGTTGTTGGGCCAATCTATTTTAATTTTGGTTATAGTACTTTCCAACTTTAGAATATCCATTTTGTTCCTTTTAAATAGATTCTATTTCCTTATTGAGATTCTCTGTGTGTTGTTTATTGACCACGTATGTATTTGTAATCTTTAAACATGACTCCTTTTAATTCTTGAATATATTTATAATTTCTGCTTTAAAGTCTTTGTTATAGTCAACATCTGTCCCCACTCAGGGATGGTTTTTATTGACTGCTTTATTTCTTGAGTGTAGATCACATTTTCTGTTTCCTTGTTATATTTCATAGTCTTTTGTTGAAAATTGGCATGTTAGATAATATATTGTACCTAGTGTAGATTCTGCAGTAGCTAATGTCTCTGCTTGGTTTTGTTTTGCTTTTTTTTTCTTCTTTTTGATATTTTAGCCCTGCTTCCTGGGGTTCATGCATCCACATACTCCAGTGATCAGCTAGTGATTGGTTAGAAGTTGTGCTCAAACACTGGGAACCCGTATGATTTCTGCCCTCTGCAGATAGATCTGTGTTTAGTTAGGGAGCACATGTAAAGTTCAGACAGCTTCAAGTCTCTTTTGACATTTGCTTTCCACTCTGTCCTCTTGGATCTCCCGTCCATGTACATGCAGCCTGCCAGTCAGCCAGAGTTTGTCTCACGCTTCCAATGCTCTTTTGTTCCTTTAGTTTCCTTCTAAAATAGATAGCAGGTCGACTGATAGCCTCAAATGAAACTGCAATCCAAGAATGGCAGAATCGAAGGCTTTCCCCATTCCTTTTTATTGAGTGTGCTATTTTGCTGACAGTGCCGCTCAGCCTAAGCTTTTGCCCCAGCCGCAAGTCATGACAGCACCCCCCGGGCAGTGAAGCTCTACTCCACATGGTCAGCACACACTAACCAAGCTGCGGGTGGCTCTGAAGACAGGTCCAGGCAAAAAAGCCACTGTCTCCTAAGGACCATATCCAGTGTTCTGGCAACTTTTCATGAATACAGACTCTCCCATTTAGAGTTTGCCTTTAGGAATTTCCAGAGCTATTTTTTGCATATTTTGCCCAATTTTATAGGTTTTTTTTTGGGGGGGAGGGAGGGATTTAT
The DNA here is from genome assembly GCF_002201575.2 of Neomonachus schauinslandi. Classification (NCBI taxonomy): domain Eukaryota; kingdom Metazoa; phylum Chordata; class Mammalia; order Carnivora; family Phocidae; genus Neomonachus; species Neomonachus schauinslandi. The sequence continues at coordinate 66,817,629 of NC_058414.1, forward strand.
CATCCTCTCCTTTCTGTCACATACTTTTTTTAAAAAAAAATGAGTATTGAGTGGAAACTTGATATAACTATGTATTTTCAATTTACAATACGGTAACTGATTAATACAGTATTAATCTGGAATAGAAATAATTTTCAGGTCTATAAGTAAAAATTCATAAAAGAACCCAAATCAATATGGAAAATGTGTAAAAACAATGTGTTGTTTAAAAAGAATGAGAAAAAGGTAGTTTCATAGTTTTTACCTGTTAGTGGTATAACTGGTTATCCATCTGGAAGGAACAAAATGAAATAATTGTCTACCAAATATAAATTCTATCATAAAATAATAAATTTTAATAAATCAAAGATTTTAATAATTTATAAGTAATAATATTAGAAAATTATATATTTTCGGGGCAAGTGAGATTTTTCTTAAGCAAGACTAGAAGCACGGAAGCTTTAAATGAAAACAAAATGCTTGGGGGAAAAAAAATGAAAACATCATACACAGAATAGGAAGCCAAATGATAGTTTTGAGGGAAAAAAATGTAATAGACAAAAATTTGGCACTATTCAAAATGCAACCAAAGTCATAAAGTTGGTGAGGAAAAAAGCAATTAAGGAAAATGGTAAAAGAGATTGTGGTAGTCACTGAGGCATTGCCATTCAGATCTCTTTTCAAGAGCGAATCCTTCCACAAGGAGGTTACTTAGCTAACAACCTGTAGCTGAAGGTGCCTTCTTTTTTAAAAATTTTATTTAAGTTCAATTTAATATATACTGTATTATTAGTTTCAGAGGTAGAATTTAGTGATTCATCAGTTGCATATAACACCCAGTGCTCATCACATCACGTGCCCTCCTTAATGCCCATCACCCAGTTAGCCCTCCCCCCCCACCTCCCCTCCAAGAACCATCAGTTTATTTCCTATAGTTAAGAGTCTCTTATGGTTTGTCTTCCTCTCTGTTTTCATCTTATTTTATTTTCCTTCCCTTCCCCTATGTTCATCTGTTTTCTTTCTTAAATGCCACATATGAGTGAAATCATATGGTATTTGTCTTTCTCTGACTGACTTATTTCACTTAGCATAATACCCTCTAGTTCCATCCATGTCATTGCAAATGGCAAGATTTCATTCTTTCTGAAGATGTCTTCTGGATCTATCTCTGCTACCAGGTACCTCCTCACAGTCCCAGGCAATGACTGAACAAGGTCATGTTATAAGGACTCACCACTTCTGCCCAGTACAGAAGCAATGTTTGTATCATCCTTCTCCAGCAGGCTAGTAGAGTCTTTCTCAGAGCTCTTCTTCCTAAAAAATTCTTCTTCTTTCTGCCTACTTTCACAGTCTTCCAGGGCCATTTTGGTCTGAATGCTCCCTACCTACCTTTACTCTCTCTCCCCTTTATCTTTCATATGAATTACCCTCAATAAATCTTTTTATTTCTTCCAACTTTTTCATGTTCCCTTCCTTTGTTCCTAAAATAAACTTTTAAGAACTTTGAACTTAAAACTAGAATTATGACCACAAAAAAAAGGTGCTTCTGAGACTCTTCTAATACAGTGAATTATCATAACAAGATGGGTCTGACATTAAAAGAGATCTGGGAAAGTAGGTTATAGGTTGTACCCTTGTGTAGTCAATAAACCGACTATGAATTAAGATTTGGGAGCCATTTTGTAGTTTTGATTGTAAAAGAACTTCAGTTTCTCTTCCCTAAAAATAAAATGAAATAAGAATCAATCAATTACACAATACATTATAATAATAAACATGAAAGAAACAAAAATCACAATGGGTTGAATATAAAAGTAATTCCATGAACAAACCATGTGATTTCTATTGCATAGTGTTTGCCTGTTTAGTTTCTTCTGCCCGGTTACTTCCTGTTCTTCTCTTTGTTAATTATTGCTGAAATGTCTAAAATCAGGCAAATGTGACTCCTAGAGTAGGTCGGGGTCACTGTAACGTGCTGTCATACACCTTTTCTTATTAGAAGAGATCACCATTTGTAATTAACTTATTCACTTTGTAATATCCTAACATCTTGCTTTCCTACCAGATTCTAAATTTTGTAACAGGAGACTGTCTTGATTGTTCATTGATGTGATTTCATTACCGAACACAGGAAGGACCTTGCACTAGGAGACTCTCTATAATTATTTGGTGAATAATGGCACAGATGCATAGAATTTGAACACCATAACACCTTACATTTGTGTCTTTGCTCACAGTTTCCAAAGCACTTTCAGTACAAAAGCTTATTTAAACTTCACAATTATTGTGTACCAATGACCATACATATTTCCATTTTATAGATGAGCAAATTGTGCCTCTTAACAACAGACGGGCACAAACTGATGATAGAAAGGGAGAAAACAGGTTTTGTTAATTAATATCATCTTCAATTTTCTAGCCTGGCTACTCAAAGGGTCCTCCTCAGATTTAGAATATCTGTGTCATCTGGGCTTTTAGGAATGCAAAATCCCAGACAGTTTGCTTCCCCAAACCACTAACTCATAATCAGCATTTTAACAAGATTTCCAGATGATGCATGTGCATTTTAAGCTTTGAGAAGTATGTTTCAAGACATTTGGATCCTTTTGATGAGTGAGGTGAAGGATGTAGGAGTGGGGATAGAGCAAAGTTTCTCTGCTTATGTATGAGACAGAGGTGCCAGGGTGAGGCAAGAGTTAAGGAAAGTAAGCCGTGTAAGGGGAGAACAGACTGCGACTTCAAAACAGAAAATTGAAAATTGAAAAGATGTCTAATTAGGTTTTCTTAATTGAAAATTGCAGTGTCATGTGATGTAAATTTTCTCCATCTCTGCTATGAAAACTTCAGTAAAACACGTATCGCTGATACTTCTGGGGAATACCGAAACAACAACCGTGAGGGCATTTTTTATTTGATTGAGGTTTGTTTGTTGATGACTTTGTGGCCAGGTGATGTTCTTTCAACTATGTAATAACATAGTAGGTTCCTTGAAAAGGAGGTACAGAGGGCAAATGAAATAATACACATAAAAGTGCTTTACGCTGTGCGAAGATGCTAAGAAAAAGCACAGTGTTTCGATAATGTTCATGAATTATTACAAGTATGAATGAAAATGCTCATTTATGTTTTTATGGACTTTTCTCTGGAAGAGTATAAATAGAAGAATTTAAGTTTGTGGACACTCTCTAATTGAATATCTAATTATTATTTTTCCAGTGTCAGCTATTATGGAGTCAGACAAGAACATGAGAACAAACAAAAACACTTAAAGACAAAAATAAACTGCAGTGGGATAAGAAATAATTTACTCATGAGTTTAATAGGTACAAACTGTGTTCTCTGATGAGTTCATATATAATATTTTATAGGCAGGGAATCCAGTATTCAATTAGATTCGAAAAGTCTTATGAGCCCTACACTATGAGGAGATAAAGATTTGTGTATGATATGGTGTCTTATCTCAAAGATCTGTGACTCTGCACACTATTGGTCCATTAGAGAAATTGTTCTGGGATGCTTTTTACTTAGTTTGATGTAAATATCTTTTCTCTTAAACGAATATACAGGTGATCCACCTCCCAAACACAGATTTTTAGTGTATTAGTCAAGACACTCTTATTTTTTTAAAGACAGAATCCCTATAATTAAAGAAAAAAAATTAGTGGCTTATAATTGAAAAATATAAGATCAGAGGTGCTTTTAAGCAAAGCAGGAGCCTGGCATAGAAACAGTGCCATCAGAAGTATGTTTGGCTTTTCCTCTCTTTTTTGTCTCTGCTTTCTGTGTGTTCTTTTATTCTTGGGCAGGCTTTCACTATGTGGCTGCAATTGTCTAGCATGCTTTTAGTATCCAGGAGCATCAGGAGAGATACCTTCTCCCAACATCCATTCTAGTTCCAAAATTGATGCTGACTGCTCTGCTTGAGTTATATGCCCAACGCTGCACCAAGCACAGAATCCAAGTGCGTGTATTGTTGTTGGCCCTCTGAAGCCAGGTGAGCTAGAAACCATCTAATTGACAACTCTTGCATGTGGGGGCCTGTACAGTTAGGGAAGCAAACTAGTAATCTCCTATTAGAAGAAAGGAGAAAGATGATTGGCAAGTGAAGGGGAGCAGCATTTACCATCTCCAAATACACTTTTTGGCATAAGGATTATTTTCGGCTCATTTTTGAGAGGCTGCAGACACAGGAAAAGCTCTGAAAATCAGGAGTGGAAGTTACCCTTTTGTAAGAGATATTTACTTTTATAAGGGAAATCTCCATTTGTAAGTATGTCTCCCTCTCCACACTAGGAAGAGGATGATGACTAAATCTCTAGAAATGGTCATCACTGGAGAAGACATGGACTTAAATCTACATAGCAGCCATGACCTCATTTCCTGTGCCTTTCCTGGTAACCTTCTGTACCTGGCCTCCCTCAATCCAGCATCTTTTGTCTTTATCTGGAAATGGTGGTGACTTGGGAGGCCTGGGTGGCTCAGTTGGTTAAGCGTCTGCCTTCCACTCAGGTCATGGTCTCAGGATCCAGGGATGGAGCGCCGCACCTTGGGCTCCCTGCTCCACGGGGAGTCTGCTTCTTCCTCTCCTCTGCCCTTCTCCCTCCCCCTCGTGCTCTCTCTCTCAAATAAATAAAATCTTCAAAAATTAAAAGTGGTTGTTTGGGCCATTTTTGAGAGTTACTCAGTTTTTCTGGGCATCTTCCTTGTATACAGGGGGTATACATGTTATTAAGCTTCTGTTTGTTGTTCTGTTCATCTGTCTTTTCTTACAGGGATTCTCATTCGAGAGCCCAGAGAAGTAGAGGGAAAATTATTTTTCCTCCCCTACATGAACAGGATAACAAGTCCTTAGGGGACATATTTGTATTTTGGTACAAGTTTTATAGTACCCCCTTTTTATCTGATAAGAGGTGTGAAATTCTTATTCACCTGTAGGTAGCAGTGTCTGTAAATGAGTAGGCACATTATGTTTTTCTTGAAAAGTAAAACATGCTTTATGATGAGTGTGTTTGGCACTAAGGTTTTAAAGAATTAGTTCTGGAGAAACTCAAGTTGTGTTCAGCAGAAATTTTGTTCTTGGTTGAGATTAATTTTGTGTTTTCCCTTATTGAGAGCAATGGCAGAAAACCAATGAAGCTGCAAAGTAATCTTAAACCTTATTGTCAAAAACAAGCCTCATACCTGAATGTCCTCCTTTATCCTTCTCAACGAAAAGTTGCTAAACTGCACTTTGCTGAATTTGAAGTCATCACATGACAGTTTAATCAACTCTTCCCTTTCCTTTGCCAAGAAACCATCTGGCAGTGTGTCTTTTTCATTGAAAATGTGTCCCTGATCCAATTTTCATTTGTTATCCTGTCGAGAAAGCATTCATTCCAATGGGGGACCAAATTTGAGCACTGTTCTTTTCTGTAAGCACTAACGATGAATTCTCATTTTATTTTCAGTGAGGAAATTTCCTTAAGGTTGTGGAATGATTGGCAAGTCTTTTTTGCTGCTTTTGTATGTTCTGCTGATGTTGCTTTCTTGTTGCTTTTGTTTTGTTGTGAACATTCAAAGGCAGGCTTTTTAGTTCCAGTGTACTGGCATCCCTTTCTTTCATTATGGTGTGGGAACAACTCAGTTAAGTAGACTCAGCTTCACAGACATATTCATCCACCAAGAAACAACTACATTAAAAATAAAGAAATATGTACCTTAGCATAGACTTTCGAGAGGAGAATCAAGTACTTTGGAAATATTTATTTTAAAAAACATAAACTTTTTGCAGTGTCTTACTGTCTTTTCTTGCTTCCTCCCCAGTTTGAGGTATAAATGACAAATTAGAAGTATATATATAGAAGGTGTACAACATGGTGTTTTGATATATGTATACATTGTAAATGGTTGCAGCAATCAATCTAATAACATGTCAATCACCTCACATAGTTACTGTGTTGGAAGGGAGGTGAAAACACTTAAAATTTACTCTCAGCAAATTTCAAGTATACAATACACTGTTATTAACTAGAGTCATCACGCTGTACATCAGATCTCCAGAACTTATCTGATATAACTGAAAATCTGTACCTTTTGACTAACATCTTCCCATGTCCCCCAACTCTCAGCACCTGGCAAATACTGGTTCTACTCTGTACTTTTATGAGTTTGACTTTTTTAAACTATAGCTGTGAGATCATACAATATTTTTCTTTCTGTGACTGGCTTATTTCATTTAGCATAATATCCTCAAAATTCATCAATGTTGCAAATGACAAAATTTTTCTTCTTTTTAAAGGCTGAATAATATTCCATTATATATCTCTATAGACCTAGATATGTCTACATATCTCACATTTTTTAATAGATTTTATTTATTTATTTGACAGAGAGAGACACAGCGAGAGAGGGAACATAAGCAAGGGGAGTGGGAGAGGGTGAAGCAGACTCCCTGCCGAGCAGGGAGCCCAATGCGGGGCCCCATCCCAGGACCCGGGACCATGACCTGAGCCGAAGGCAAACACCTAATGACTGAGCCACCCAGCTGCCCCATAGCTCACATTTTTTAATTCACTCATCTGCAGTGGATATTTGGGTTAGTCCCAAATCTTGGCTTTTGTGAACAGTGCTGCAATGAACATGGGAGTACAAATATCTCTTTAAGATCCTAAATTCATTCCTTTGGATATATATCCAGAAGTGAATTATATAGGATTATATACCTTCTCTCAATCCCATAAAGCCAGTCTAGGTGCTGAGAACCTCACATTTAATTTCCCTTGACCATTGTCCTGAAGTGTTCAAGGTTATGTGTTTTCTCCAAGTCCAGCAGAGTCAAACAGCTCTCTGCATGTTCTTATGTATAGTCGGTAGAGGTTTGCAGATGCCTTCTGCTGGGGTATTGATTACAGCGTGGAGGGGCACACAGAATGCTGGAGGCATGTGTGGGCTACCTGTAAAGAGGTTCGCAGATGATATGGGAAGCCCTCCTGTGGGTGGAGTCCATAAGGCATTTAGTAGAAACCAAAACTCTGTTTTGTACCCCAGCTGCTGTGAGCTCCTACCCCTTTTCCCTGCTCCACACTACTCCTAGAGTGTCCAGCCTGCTGATTCCCCAGTTTTCTGGGTGGGGCAAGAAAGAAGTGGGTCTCTTGGGCAGTGTCCCATATGGCTGGAGAAGCTGGGCACTCACTACACTCTCACTTTCCCTGTCGGAAAAATCTTGGGTTGATGGAGTCTCTCTTCATACCTTTCTCTTCTTGGAGGAGAGGTGAGGTACGTAAACTGAAATTGTTCTTTCTTATCCTCTTCAATGCAACTATTCTCAGATTTTTTGATTCAACAGAGTGCTATGGCCCCTCTGCTAGATTCTCCAGGTGCAAAAATGGTACTTTCATTTGTGAGTGGTTGTCAAAATCACTTTTCTGTGAGGAATGAGCACTGAAAATTCCTATTCCACCATATTACTGACATCACTCTCCTAATTTCTTTCCTTCTTTACACTACGTTGTCTACAACTATGGCCGAACTAAAATCAATTCCTTTCTTTAAAACAAGTTGAACATCTTTCATGATTATCTTTGATATGACAGGCATCTTTATGATATTCTGAGTTGGGTGATATGAAATAAATTGAATAAATTCAACAAAATATATGAAATGACCATTTGTTTGAGTATAAGAAGATAGGCCACCAGAGAAAAGGGCCAGAGCTGTGATAACAAAATACAAAGCAAGAGAGCAAGGCATTTAGAATATTATTTTAAAAGTTCATAGTGGGTGCCTGGGTGGCTCAGTTGGTTAAGCGACTGCCTTCGGCTCAGGTCATGATCCTGGAGTCCCGGGATCGAGTCCCGCATCGGGCTCCCTGCTCAGCAGGGAGTCTGCTTCTCCCTCTGACCCTCCTCCCTCTCATGCTCTCTGTCTCTCATTCTGTCTCTCTCTCAAATAAATAAAATCTTTAAAAAAAAATTATAAAAAAAAAAAGTTCATAGTGTGCTGTATGAAAAAAGCTAACACTAAGCAAATGTAGATTAGCTTGCCTGAACATTTTTTCCTTCTATAGCCTGACAGACTTGTTTTTCAGAGACAATGGCCTCCTCTACTGAGAAGCCTTCCTTGACCCTGTTGTTTTTCCCTTGTATGTATCTCTGTTGTAACATTTGCCATACAGACTTACTATTATAAAAGTTCCTGTGTTCTGTTAAGATGTGATCTCCTGTAGTGTAATGTCTGTTCCTCACTATCTTTTTGTACCTCTGTCTAGCATTTTGTGGTCAGGACAAAATATACAATATAAGAATGGAAGGATGAATAAATTAACAAAAGACAGCTTTCTCAGAAATTTCCAAAGAACAGAAAGTCTATGATGAAGTATGAAGAGGAAAAAATACGAATCTTAAAATCTCAGAAAATGTCTACTTATATGAACAGCCTGTGGGATCTATGGTGTTTGTTAGTAAAGAAGCACAAGTGTCATAAATACAAGCCATCAGTTGTCTAAAGAAAAATATGCAGTAATTTGAGAAATGGCATTCTACATTTGGCTGACTAGAAAGGATGAAAATTTAGTAAAGAAGATGGACAAAACAACAAAATCTGGAATTTAAAATGTTTTGAGCAATGTTCAACAGTTTTTAGATTAGCAAGATACCCTGAAGAGAATGAGGAGAGAAACTAAAGACTGAAATTAAAACAAAAATGAAGTTCCATATATAGAACATTAAACTAAATCTTCAGAAGTAGTAACTAAATCATTTCAAACCCAGAAGAAAAGGAATGTTCACTGATGCTAATGAGTAAGAAAAACCTGTTAGAGCTTTCTGGACAAAAGACTTGACTATTTTATGTAAAAATTTTTATAAAAATTATAGTTAAAGCTAAGACCAGCAATTTAATTTAGACGGGAGGAGCCCTCAGCTGATTATAAAGTAATATATTAGGTTTCAACAATTTGATTTCAGAAATCTCTTTACAAAAAACAAAACAAAACAAAACAAAACACTGGCGTATAAACAGAAGAAGAGCTAGGTTGGTGATAGAGGGTCTAGAACTATATGAAGAACAGAAAATTTCATATCATTATAAAATTTGAATATCTAATAATTAAAACCAACCTATTAGAAAGCAATATTATGAGGAAGTAATCTTGCCATCAATGGAAAAAATACTTGTCAGTGAAAGGATAATCATCTTTGTGAAGGTAAGGAAGGAATTTCTACACTGGTAACATACTTAATTGATGACTTTGGTCTCTTTGGTCTCTCCTACCCTTAAGATAGCTGGGTGAATCAGTGATTGACAAATAAAGGTAAAATCCCACAAGATATATTTTCCATTGCATTTCTTAGATTTCAACAGCAGCAAGTATCCATAGTTAAAATATTCACCTAATTTCAAAGGATTTTAAATTATTCAGATAGCTAGAATTTTAAATTTGTATTCTACCTACTTCTAAAAATGTTCGAAGCATACTGCAAAAAATAAAATCTACAATATGTTTTCAAAAAATAGTAAATTATGTACTGGATGGGAATAATCTGATTTGACTCAGTAACTGAACATCTACTATGCACTGGGCTCTTAGATATAAAAATGAATAAGACAGAGTCTTTGCCTTCTAATTTACATGGTTTAAATCAGGAGATAGACACATACAACAATTACGATGCAGTATATTGCCACATGTATTAATTTAGGCTACTTAAGAAACAATTTTAGATTCTCAGTGGCTTAAAAAGTAAGAAACTATTTCTTGCACATAGATTCAGCGGATCTAGCCTTAGCTGGGCTTGGTGGCACTGCTGCAGCCTTTGGAGCATCTCTAAGCCATGGACTGGAAAGAGATCTGTTCTGTGTTTCTCCCATCTTCTTTTTACTAATGGCCACATGGGGCATTTTCTTTCCATGGAGAATGACACTGGTACAACAGAACAAGCCAAACTATGCAGGGCACATTGAAACCTTTGTTTGCTTCAAATCTGCTCATACCCCTTTGGCCAGAGCAAGTCACATGGCTAAGCTCATGCACTGCAGGAGTGTATACAAAACTCAAGAATGAGAGACAGAGACAAGTAAATGTCTGTCTATCACCAACCTAGCTCTTCTTCTGTTTATACGCCAGTGTTTTTTTGTTTGTTTGTTTTGTTTTTGTAAAGAGATTTCTGAAATCAAATTGTTGAAACCTAATATATTACTTTATAATCAGCTGAGGGCTCCTCCCCTCTAAATTAAATTGCTGGTCTTAGCTTTAAGTCAACTATAACTTTTATAAAAATTTTTACATAAAAATTTCACTTTCTATCTTTGTGATGCCATTAAAATAAGTAGAACTTGGAAGGTAGTGTGAAATAGTAACAGAGGAAATCAAGAGCTGAGGACAGAGTGGATATAAAAATTGAAAACATGAATGAATGTATGCACAGATTAATAGTACAAGTTCTCTTTGACACTAAGCAAAAACTTATTTAGCATCACTAATCTTTGGCAAGACTTTTTTTTATTGCTACAAATTTCTTCGGTAAAAATTAGCCACGTAAATCTAAACTACTAGAAATCTTCCAAGTTTTACTAAGGATTAAAAACAATAATTCCTAGCATGCAGGAAGCCCTAATTAACTATTTAGCATTCTTTCTGTCTGGTCTTTTGATCACTTACCAATCTATCATTTTGAATTATTGTCCAGTTCAGATTTATCTCTCACAAAGATGTGAAGTGAGGATGTCAGTGCTTATTAAAACACAGCATATTTAGGAAGCTGTTACAAAAGTCCACATGAGAGAAAGTCAGAACTAGAATTGGACAGTAGCTGTGGATCTGAAAGGATAGTAGGTTTAATTCATGTTAATTATTATGGGCTTGCATGTAATTGAGTGTGCTGAAGTAAAGAAACAAACAAACATAAACCTGAGGTTTTAATCCCAAGTGACAGAAAGATTTTTATGCCATTACCCAGAAGTGGACAGTCAGAAATAGGAGCTAATTTGGAACGAAAGATATTTTCATATATGCGAGTCATTGATGCACAATATGCTTTTCATTATTCACTTGTTATTATTTATCCAGATGGGACCACTTACTTTAATTAGGAATACTATTTCCTATCCAGCTGGCACGTGTAGAGACATTATGGCATGAATTAGAGTTTAATTTCTTCCTCCCACCCAAACTCCCAATTTGGTATATTAGACTTTAGTAATAATATGGAGAAGGAAGGCAGAAACAAAGAGAAGAAAAAGGAGGAGGAGAAGAAGTTAAGGAGGAAGAAGGAAAAGAATCCCGCCCCCCGTTTTGGTTGTCTGCCAACCATTATTCACATACATTATGAATACTGTGAATATTAATTCAATTTAGAAAGCATCACATTTCCTTGTATACTTGTTAATTTTTCCATATTTGACTGATGCATAAACCAAGGTTAAATGAGGTTAATGATTGACCTTTGATGTAAAAAATTTGGAAATGTAAATACATCATTGTAAAATGATGTAAAAAATTGGAAAATATTTGTTCTGTGACTTGAGCTCCACATTGCCTCATATGTGACTCTCTTCCACGTTTGAAGTCAGTTATAAGTATAATAATGGAAAATCATAAGTATAATAATGGAAAAAATAAATGCCTATTCTTTCCCAATAAAGTGTTTGCATATGTATATTAATTCATCTATTTGTCGTAAGAACAAGAACATCTTAAGAAAAAAAAAATGTTTTGGTGGAATTTTAACCCAAATTAAATTTGATGTCAAATCATTACACATTGTTTCATACCTCCACATATTTTAGCCCATGAGTTATAAGAAGTCATGATTCCACATCAAGCAATCATTTCTGTATTCAGCAATTATTAAGCAGAAATATAGGGGAAAAATGGAGAGACCATAGTCTACTGATTCTTGATATCCACTTGCATATATTTTTCTTTACCTTTCAGATTTAAAAGACCTTATGAATTCTGTGACCTAAGAGAGTTCTAGCAACCGTTAGTATTTGAGAAAAGTTGGAAATCTATTCCAGTCTTCCTCAGTTAATGGTTTATCAAAAATATATATGTTTTCTCCTTCTACTATGAAAATCTAATATATTTCTTCCTTTTCTTGATTGTGTTTCCACTACCCATTCAAGAGTCACTGGGTTAATTAGCCATAATTACTGATAGGATTGTGTCAATGCCACAAACATGATGGCATTAAGAACTGATAACTATGTAACTCCATTTACAAATGAGATTAGATAAGGTGCCAAATGTTATACAATTAACTATTGACAGATATGAAAGACCTCATTGTGGGTAATCTAACCCCCAACCTAATATAATTTTTAAAATTTTGATGATACTTATGCCAAAGAAGAATAGTACATGTAACAATCAGTCTGTTAGGGAGTGATCAGTATTCCTTCTACTTCTTCTCTGGGTATGGGTGACTGGGCAGAGATGGTTTTCTTTTTATTTTTCCGAAGCTATTGGGATTGCTGAGAAGATGGCAATATCCAGCAGTCATTTTAAAGTACCCAGTGATGCAAGAATTTTTGATGTCAGTGAATCCTAAAATCATGTATTCTCTCCTTCCCATTATGCTTATGTCCTTAAAAGTTAAAGCAGAAACTTTTATTTTATTATTTTTATTTTTTTTATTATGTTATATTAGTCACCATACAGTACATCATTAGTTTTAGGTGAGCAAATGATTCCACATGGTGCTATGGTAGAAATGTGCCCATTTTCAGATAGATATGGTAATCTGAGAAAGATAAGAGTTTCCTCAAGATGTATTTTAGAGTCAATGAAGATATACCTTAAATTCAAGTTGTAGGTACAAGACATAATAGATCAGAACAAACCTCTTGTTGGGTAATGAGATAAACATGCCTGATACTACTCATTAGACATTCAATGAAAAATTGTTAATCAGAATGGGAGTAGTTATTTGAATCTTAAAAAAAAAAAAAACAACTTGTAGTGGCAAATGCTAGTAATATTCAAGAGAGGGTGCTTTACCTGACGTAGTTCTCAACTGTCAGTCCCTTAAGCCAGAGAATCTTGCTTATAAAATGGACATATCATACTGTTGTAGACCAAAGCTATTAAAGTTTGCTTCTTCTATTCAAGGGCCACCAATCGACCTTTAGTTTAAGATTTGGTTTCCTGTATAGATCTACCTATAGGCAGAAAATGTAAAGATTATGGGATGAAGTGTCCCCTTTAAAATGAATAAATCAACATTCTGTCTTTTACAAAGAAGTCTCATTATCTTGGTTAAAGGGAATTGGTTTCTGAGGAGATTGATGGCATTCAGTATCTGGTAATATTTAGATTGCAGAGTCTTCACAGTTGACCATTGAGTCCTATATCAAAGGGAATTCACTAAGGCAATAAGGGCCCCTGTGAGGCCTCTTGGGAGTTAACCTCTGGGCCTCAATCCCTGGAGTAATAATACTGTCCAGTGACTGAGAGAAAAATAATTATATATGTTTTTACCGTTCATGTTTATTCATTTAACAAATATTTATTGTGTGCCTACTATGTGCCAAATACATAATTTTGATTCATATTTAAATCCTGTTCAGATGCTTTATAATCTGGCCATGTTTTGTGTACTTTCATTCTTTTATAGCATGTTGATGTGGCAATTGGTTTTATGTGACTCAGTGAAATTGTCTATACATTGACATAGTTTTCTGCATAAAACCTAAAACCCTGTTGCATTTGATGATGTTAACTTCCGTATGCTCTCATTTTCTTCAAATTACACATTTACATTTGTAGTTGGACCTACTCTTCCATGCATTGTTTTACTGCTCTGCTTGTGATCTCTAGTGCTATCATTTTTACTGAACTAAGAGATAGCATCCATTAAAATACTGTATTTTATGTGGAACAATGGGAATATTAAAAATGGCTGATCTTCCTGATGAGATTTGAAAACTCAGAATTATACTGACATAATAAAATCAAAATTATTCCATGTAATTTTGTATTGTGATGATGATTATATTATCCCTCAATGTATCATTTGGCCTTTTGCTTTGAAAGAGATAACATGGTTAGATATGAAAAGAATGAATCCGACTAACTGGTGTCTACCAGCATAGGCTTCTAGTCTTTGATACCCTTTATCGTTTCTGAAATAAGTATGACAGTTTTATGGGATACATTCAGCATTCTTCAAAACCACTGCACAACTGGTGTTTAAAATTAATAGAATTAAAGTTGTATACTAGAGAGTGAATGGACTCAGATGTAAGAGCTCCTTCTTAATAGCACCCAGCTGTGTGATAAGAAGTACTTCAATTAAAACCAAGTTAAACATTAAACATGTAATTACCTCTGTTTTGGATTCCTCTATATTTTGTGAAGATGTTCCTATGTATTTTCTATAGGATACACTTAAGGAGAGATTTTTCAAAATCAAGAAATGTATTAACCCTTAATCATGGGTGGATTTGTAAAGGGAAGATAGGTAATCGCTAAGAAAACACTGTCTCTAATAGTTCAGAGTCCAAATATTTATTTAGGTAACAAACAACCTGAACAGTGAAAAATTTCAGCCTAATCTTCATTCATTAATCTTATTTATTCTAATAATTTATCTTCACCTATTAATCTTCATGGACAGAAATAAGATCCCTGATATCTTTGACCCAAATATATGCAGTTTTCTATGACAACACTCATTTTTATTTTTATAATCTATTAATTTAATATAATTATATCATAATGAGCTTAGGACTTAGCTAATTCATCATCAAAGCAATTAGTTCATTACTGAAATAAATTGTATGTGTCTACTGAGAGTAACTTCTGTGCTCTCATGATGGAGATTCAAACGTTCACCAACCCTACCACCCAGGATCTCTGCCCTGTTTCACTGATAAGCAGTTAGAATGGCAATTAGAAGCTTTGGCTCTAGAGTTCAGAGCACCAGGGTTTGTATCCTGTTACCGTACACTCTGATTTTTCTGACCATCAGCAAGTCATTTGTCCTCTTCAGCCTCAGTTTTCTCCTCTCTTAAATGGAGACAGTGATAGTATTACAACTCACATTGTAGCTGCAAAGATTTAATAAGACTCCTGGGCACGGTCGGAGAAAGGGGAACCCTCCTACACGGTTGGTGGGAATGCAAGCTGGTGCAGCCATTCTGGAAAACAGTATGGAGGTTCCTCAAAAAGTTAAAAACAGAACTACCCTATGATCCAGCAAGTGCACTATGAGGTATTTACCCAAAGGATACAAAAATACTGATTCGAAGAGACACATGTACCCTGATGTTTATAGCAGCATTATTAGCAATAGTCAAATTATGGAAAGAGCCCAGTGAGATTTGAAAGCAGAAGAATTACATATATACATATATATATTTATATCTCTCTCTATATATATATATAATGGAATATAACTCCACCATAAAAAGAATGAAATTTTGCCATTTGCAATGATGTGGATGGAGCTAGAGTGCATTATGCTAAGCAAAATAAATTAGAGAAAGACAAATACCATATGATTTCACTCATATGTGGAATTTAAGAAACAAAACAGATGAACCTAGTGGTTGAAAAAGAGTGAGGCAAACCATAAACCAGACCCTTAACTATAAAGAACAAACTGAGGGTTGTTGGAGGGGAGGTTGGTGGGTGATGGGGATGAAGGAGGGCACTTGTAGTGAGTACTGGGTGTTCTATGTAAGTGACGAATCACTAAATTCTACTCCTGAAACTAATATTACATTATATGTTAACTAATGAAATTAAATAAAAACTTGAAGGTAAAAAAAAAAGAATCCTGGGCACTGTACTTAGGACAGTGCATTAACACTGATTTCTTAATCAAGGCAGACTAATAGTACCTATCATTATAGTTGTCTTCTAAAAGATTTGGGTATTCAGTAGACTAAACAAAATAGATAAAAGCAACAAGTTGGGATAAAAATGGAATACAGAAAATAAGGAACTTCCTTCCATAAGACATCTGAGAATAGCTAATGACCATAATCAGGCAACTAATTTGACTTTGTTACTTGGTTCCTAAAACAATGTTCTGATAAAAAAAAAAAAGTGAATAAATTGTTAGTAGGATTGTAGTCAAGAATAGCATTTATCAAAGTATTTTATAAAACCTTATTGGGTTAGTGATATTATGTTATCTGGGCTAATTATTGAGATACACTCATGTAACTGTAACAGATACTACAGATAGCAGTCAGTTCTTCAAATGGGTCCAAAACATGACATTTTAAAGTTCACATAGATACTAAAAGTTGGGTCATCAATGTGTTTTGTTCCAGTTTTTCAAGGTATAAAATGGAAAGTCATTTTTTTTCCTGAAGAATTTGTATATGTCATAGTTGGACTTGCTATAAAAATAGCAGTTAAATTTTGTATTCTAGAAACAAGATACAATGTTGATGTTAATTGTTCTTTCACTTTTTTATTGAGTGGAATCACTTTGGTGATTGCAGCTTTGGGGGCAGTAGATTTGCTATTTATCACTCACATTCTGGTATTGCATTCAGAATCTTCTACTAATTTTATATCAAATTTACATTTTTATTGTTTCCAGAGTATGTATTTCTTGCTTAAGAAGTTTGGGCACTTTTATTTATTTATTTATTTTTAAGATTTTATTTATTAGAGAGAGAGAGAAAGCACAAGCAGGGGAAGTGGAGGGCAGAGGGAGAAGCAGGCTCCCCGTTGAGCAAGGAGCCTGATGCGGGACTTGATTCCAGGACCCTGGGATCAAGACCTGAGCTCAAGGCAGACGCTTAACCACTGAGCCACCCAGGTGTCCCAGGTTTGTGCACTTTTAAAACAACAGCTTCCTCAGCACAGTAAGTTGCTGTTTTATTACTGAGGGCGGATTGCGCTTACATGTCCTAATCCTGTGTGATTACTCTCTGAACTTCATGGTAATTTTCAGAAGTTTGGGCAGGTGTTTTGGAACTGCTACCTCTCCTTATGAAACATCGTCTACCATGCTTTTTAGCTGACAGTTCTTTTAGTAGTGTCTAGGTTTCTGTTTAATTGAGTCAGTTTAAAACAACTAATTAATCTTTACAAAATTGTATTGGTTTTTGGCAAATGACTTTTGATTTGGCTTTTCTTTAAATGCTGTTTCATTTAAAGACATGGCTGACTATCCTATTCACCTTATATCTCCATGTATTAAATAGATATGGATCAAGCTGGTTCTAAAAACTTACAAAATGCACTCAACACCATGTGAATGAGTAGGACATTAAGTGAAAATTATTTTAAAATAGTTATTGCACTTTATTTTGTGAATTTTTTATTTGGGGATTACCTTTCATCTTTAAAATATAAGATCTCCCTATGATCTCTTTCCAGAATTTGAAGTCCTTTCCATGGCTTATAATACTCTTCATGATCTTACCCTTGGCTACTGTTCTTACCTTGTTTTCTTCCTTCTTCTCTTTCTCTCTATGTTCTTCAATTATACTCACCTCCTTGCTACTCCTCAGACATGCTTCTCCTCGCAGGGCCTCTTCTGCTTTTTCTGGAAGTTTCCCAAATGGTAGCATGACTTCCTTTTAGCACATCTTCTAGATTTCTGCCAAAATACCGCCTTCTCAGAGAGGCCTTCCTTGACCATCTGTTAAAATTGCACCTCTTTTTATTCTCCACTCCTTTGCTTTCTTTATTTTTCTTTGTAGCATTTATCATTACTTGAAATTTCATTTGTTTATTTGTCTATCATCTCTCTTGTCCAATGGAATGTAAGTAACAGAATCTTATCTGTTTGTACTCCAGGATCTAGAAGAGTGCCTGGTGGACACCAGATGCATGTTATTAAATTAACAAATGAATTAATTCTTCATATACTCTCATTTACCTTTTCAGATGAGGAAAAAATGACAGCATAGTTTAAATCAGGTAGATCTCCTGACAATGTGATGTATCTTCCAATTTACATAAAATATTGCTATTTATTTATTTATTTATTAAAGATTTTATTTATTTATTTGACAGAGAGAGACACAGCGAGAGAGGGAACACAAGCAGGGGGAGTGGGAGAGGGAGAAGCAGGCTTCCTGCGGAGCAGGGAGTCCGATGTGGGGCTTGATCCCAGGACCCTGGGATCATGACCTGAGCCGAAGGCAGATGCTTAACGACTGAGCCACCCGGGCGCTATATATTGCTTTATAAACTTTATAACTAGTGCATTTAATAACAATAATGTTATTCAAAAGTGGGAGTTACCATGATACTTTTATTATTATTGACATATGTGCAAAAGGAAACAACCTCATAGCTTAGGAAAGGTTAAGGCACGCTCAGATTTCAGAAGACTCCTGAGTGAGTTTCCATCTCTTTTTATTATGTGCATAGAATAAATATATATGTGTCCATTCTCATCATAACTTAGTTTATCCATCAATTTAATCACTTATCAACTTTTTACCCACAAAAAGCATGGATGTTTAAATTCTTATCCCCTGACCATATTTTCTTTTATTTTTCAGAATTGTATTTTATTCCTCTAACAGTTTCTTAATAGTTGCGAATCTTACACAAATTCTATCTCAATTCCCCCATGTTCCTGTAAGATTAAGCAATGTCTGTCTTGATCATGTGTCTGTGTGTCTGAATATACATGACATAGAGTTAATAAAAAGCTGATGAGTAATTTATTTTTAGAGTCTAAAATATATTTAACTTGATGAATGCCTGTAAACTGACCTATGAATCAGATGGCAGCATAATCTTAATATTGGCAAAAGTGAAAAGCAAAGTTATGGTTTTGTGCTAATATTATGTATTTGATGGCTGCTCATGGAAATAACTATTGTAAGATTAATCTGAAGAAAGCAGAAGCCAGTTCCTTTCAATCAGTGATTCTGAACACAAAAATCCTTCTTTTCTGTGGGTAGAGAAAATAGCAGAATCCTTCAAAATTGTGAAAAGCAAATTTTTTCTTTGAAAGTTCTACGAGAAACAAAATAGTGATTGTTAGCATAGAAAAGTCGGGAATTTTTCTTCTTTGGACAGTTTTAAATTTATTCTTTGTAACATGCAATATAAATATAAGTTGTTTAAAGTGGGCAACAGTCTAGATCACTTAATTTAATATGTAATTTTTTCTCCAATTAAAGGTACTGGATTACATATTTTAATCTTGGCCTCATCTTGATACCATAAATAGAAAATGTTGCATGTTAATTATTTTTATGCATCCAATAATTTAAGATCTTTTGGAGACAGACAGGGAGCTAGACAAAAATCTTAATTGAAAGAGTAATTACCAAATTATCTTACCAAAAAAAAGATATTATTGTATCTAGAAATTGTCCATAGAATATATAAAAGAGTATTTCACATTTCTTTTGGATATTGGGCAGTAATCAAAAGTTCAAACACTGGCACTTTTCTATTTTGTAATATTGGAGACTAAGATTAAGAGCTCCAAGATTTAACTTCATTCAAAAAATTTTGAAGTCTCCACTACCTTTAGTCTCCTAAGAAAAAGACCGAAAGTAGAGTAAATTTGTAATTTAGACCATACATCTTCATTTCAGGTGCTTTTCCTCACTCTTTGGTCCTTCTCCCTTGCATTGTAGGTACTCACAGTGAGATCACAACCCCATCAGAGCTCTGCTGTCTGCTAGATAAGTAGCAGAGTAATATTTGTGAAGATGCTAACAGTCATGCATTACCTAGTCATACATTTTAAAATATTTTGTTAGATAATCTAATGCTTTAATACAGTGATCATCAAACTGTGTCATTGGATTTATGGTAAGTCAGACCACAGATTACATAGTTGTGGACAGATTTTTATCAATTTCCCTATGTGTTCTTTCCTAAAACTGCTCTACCTAAGAATACCTATGATGGAGATATCTTGACCATTCTCTTTTTCTGTCTTCCCTTTCATATTCTCTTTTCTCCCATGTTACAAAACAAAAAACAAAAAACAAAAAACATGCTTTCATCTGTCTTTAAAATTAATGTGATGCAATCCCCAGAGTTGTATAAATTTCCATAGTACACAACAAAAAGATAACTCAAAATATCTATGTCACCTGAGCCTTTTATAACAAGGTAGCAAGAAGCCAGGTTAGGGTTTTATGTCTTTCCTTATCTATTACATATTCCCTAAAGGCACCACTGTTACTCCATGGAGTCCATAAAAATTTAGAAGTTGCATGACAGATGGTGACAAATTTTGGGGTACATAAAATATAGATCTTTTAGTTTGATCAGTTCATGGGTATTCCCTATCACAGCCAGTTAGTCATATTTTTTTTATACTGTTCTCTATTTAAAGAGTGTCAAATCTGTTACATGCTTTGAAAGACTTCCTGCAAATATGGTTGATGAGGGGATTTTCAAAACCTTGGATATTTTATCTCCAAAGGTGAGGATGCTACAGTGATGAGGCCCTAAAGTAGCTTTATTAAGATATTCACATTTTAAATTCTATTACGATTTGGAAACTGGTTGGTTGCAAAAAAACTAAGTCCATGGGGCGCCTGGGTGGCTCAGTCGTTAAGCGTCTGCCTTCGGCTCGGGTCATGATCCCGGGGTCCTGGGATCGAGTCCCGCATCGGGCTCCCTGCTCGGCGGGAAGCCTGCTTCTCCCTCTCCCACTCCCCCTGCTTGTGTTCCCTCTCTCACTGTGTCTCTCTCTGTCAAATAAATAAAATCTTTAAAAAAAAAAAAACACTAAGTCCAGATTAACATGAGTTTTGGATATTCCCTTAAAATGGCAAATATGATTAAATATAAGACCTTAAACTTGCATCTTTACAATGTGCATTTAGAAATGAGATGGTGGAAAAGTGAATGAAAGTGAATGCTTTTAACATGTTTGATTGACAAAGGAAGTAAAACTTTTTTTTTTTCCTGACAGGAAGTATAATTTGACTGATTCTTTGAGAACTGGCCTTTACTATTATGTGATATATCAGACATTTTTTCACTTTTGCAGCAAAGTCTGGAATCTGTTCACTTCTTTTACAGAGCTAGGGTGGATGGGTTTTGGGAATACAAAAAGCAGGTGAACCAGTCTGATTTCTCTGTGAACATACTGATAACAGATCTTGTTGCATACTAATTAAATATGGGTTGTTAGCAGGAGAACTCTTAACTATGGAATGGTTTTGGCAGAATATTCCTGGTTGTCTAGGATTCCTTAGGACAAACCAGCAATCCATGGATTTACTGGACAAAGCTGTCTAGAAAAATGGCACATTAACTGTATGCACTATCTGAATATAAAATGGAAATGTTGCATGAACCAAATAGTTATTTTTTTTTTTTTATGTAAGCAGAGTGACCATAAACCTTACATACAAACCTCATACGTTAATCTGTTCCAGAGAATGTGAGATCCAGAAGGAGTCTGGGGAATTGCTCCACGGCTTCAGGACTTCCCCAGCTTTGTGTATGGGAACTGTTCTAGAAATTATGGGGAAAATTTGATTTTGGATAAGACCTGTGATTCAGGTAACTCTAATTTGACAGTCCAGTTCTTTATATTATCTGGTTTCTAATTCTTTGTTTAAGAACATTGAGAAAAGACTTGATTTATTAGCTGATTGATCATTAAAAATATTTTTTCATGAAAAATAACTAATTTTTGGCATGCAACTGAGAAGTTGTTGACAGTAATTGAATGACAATGCTATAACACTGTCTTCCATTTTCAACTGCTAATTTTTGTGATCTGTGTTCTTCAGCACGCACATGTGCACAAATAAAAACAGTCTATCAGCTTTGGATATGGAAATGTCACGGGCACTGAGACTCTGTACACACTCCTCAGGTACATGTTACAGATACAAATAAACAAATAAAAACTGGTACACATTCGAGTAGGCGGTTACTGTTTTTGTTTGTTTATTCTTGGAAACTGCTCCTATTGGGAGTCTAGCCTTCAATTCTCAGAAGACTTTGAAATTAGCTTCTATAAAAACCCAAGTTTAAATCTCTCCTGGAAAATTGTATAACTTTCCTTAATACAAAATAGACTTTCACTGAGACAATTTTCTTATCAAATATTTACTTTTACTATTAAAAATAATAAGTTCATTTCCTAAATTTTAGGAAATAAAGTATACAAGAACCAAAAACCTCCTAACTCATTAACCAAATATAAACACTGTTAGCCTTCAAACGTATTTCTTTTTATTTTCCTTATTGTTATTGTTTATAAAATGTTAGTGAATTTCCTTTTTAAAATTTGGAATCATAGGCCTTTATTCAGGTTTTTCACTTTAACTTATGTCATTAACATTTTCATGGATTACTAAATATACTTTGAATGCATGACTTTAATGGGTGAATAATATACTACCAAAACATGAACTAAATGTGTTTCAATATTCTGTGACTAATAATGCTATCCCAGTCATCTTTTGCAAAAATTGTTGCCTAAATCTCTGATTGGTTTCCAATAATGTATATGAAATGGCATCTCTGATCAAGAGGTTAGTGTAGATTATTACAGTGGCAAGAAAAAAAAAAATGCCCATCTCTGAACATTCTCCACATAGTTATTATGGTTTTAAAAGTGTTTTCTACTTTGATAGGTGAGAAATTTTAATTTGCCTTTCTGGTTATTTTTTTTAAAAAGATGTATTTGTCTTAGAGAGCGTGTGTGTGCGGGGTGGGGGCAGAGGGAGACAATTCTCAAGCCAATTCCCCGCTGAGCCCCTCAAGGCGTTCAGTCCCACAATCCATGAGATCATGACCTGAGCTGAAACCGAGAGTCGGACTTTCAACCAGCTGAGCCACCCAGGTGCCCCAACCTTTCTAATTATTTAGGGATTGAATGGTTTTTCATTTTTTTTTGGTATACGAAATTTTTTCTCCCATGAATTGTTAAGGAATATAATCTTGATAATTAAATGTGCCCTCCATTTTATTCATTTTCATGATATCCCCAATAATTGAAAATATAAAACTCTATTTTAATAAATAGGATTAAGGTCAGTCATGTCAGAACATGCACAAAGAAACTGCTCTTTATAAATGATTTTTTTTTCATGGAAACTTCATTCTCCATTGCATGGGAGAGGACTAATAATTCCTACTTTGGTACATCAAGATTTAAGGGGCCATTGTGGCAGACATGAATTTTCATTTGCCCTGAAAAATAATGTACAGTTCTCTCTCAGTTCTGTCCCTAACTGTTCTCTCTCAAAAAAACATAACAATTTATATATAAGTAGCAGGGAATACAGTTTTTATTTCAAAACATTGGAAAAATAAAAAGCTTATCATTTCCCTAAGTGCAAAGGACCTTATTGGTCCTGGAATTGTATCATCCCATGAACTACATATGAAAAATTTCAAAGTGCATTTGTAGTGGAAGCCAAAAATCACACCTAAGAGCTGCTGAGGTGGTATTATTTGTTGTTGGATTATTTTTAGTTCTGCTAGCTGAGATAAAACACTCCATATTATTTGCGTTTACATCCCCTTTTTTTGTAATAATTAGCAATTCTCCTTCACAGTTAGCTGTACAGCCAATTTAATGACATCGACATTAATTTCTGACAAAGGTTAGGCTATTATTCAGAGTGAAACATTATTGTAGATTACATTTAGCAGAAGGAGATCTTTTAAAGTCAAAATTTGAACTACAAATATCTGAGGTTTTTTATTCTTAGCTTGCCTGAAATGTTGATGTCATTCAAAAGTTTACAGATAAACTTTGTTAAAGCAATATAGAACCATTTTATAGATATATTTTATCTGATAAACCAGTGTTTCAGGGCAAGAAGATTAAACACTAACAGAGACAAACCATTTGGTATTGAGATTTTTCTAAGCCATCCTGGTAAACAAAGATGGTAGGCAAAGTTAAATCACCGTTAGGATGTTCTTTATACTGAGCTGACTGTCTAATTTGAAAGAAGGCATCCTAGGGGAATAAGTCCACACCTGATCAGAATGGAGCCTGAATATCTCAAAAGTAAAAATAAGTGACTCAGAAAAAGTGATGGCAAAAATCCATGAAAAAAATTTGTAGAGCTTCGACAACTATAAACGCACTTCTTCTATACACGTATTTTCTGATAAGTTTTCAGGTGTGGAAGTATTTCTGACTCTGTGGGCCCAGAGTCAAACAAAATCAAACTCACATTGAACTCATGAATATATTTGTCTGACCCAGTCACCTGCTTTCTTGAGCACAGGGATGAGTGAATGAAATAACTGGCAAGTCTCTCTTTTTCTTGACTGTTCCAACTGGTTAATAAACTTCAATTAAGTAATTATTGTACTTCATGTTTGTGTGCTCCATAGGCCATATATTACTTACAAAAATAGATCATTTGGAGAACTTACTAGGCTTTGTGAGGTATAAACACTTCATCATGAAAATTGGAACCATTGGAGGGAACACAGTAACTATGCACATATATAGGTTTTATTTCAGTCTGTTCTAGTCATTCTCAGACAGGGTGATTTTGCCTCCCTAGGGACATTTGGCAACATCTGGACACATTTTTGGTCTCTACAACTGGGGGAGTGCTACTGACATCTAGTGATTGGAGATGTACCTCACCTGCTTCATAATGTGGATTTGGCTTGTTCGTTTATACCTTTGTACTTTTACCTAGATCTTTTTCATTAATTAGGCAGTGCTTTCCATTTTTGTTTCAGAAGCTAAATCTCCCCTAGGTTTCGAGGGCTGTCATAGCCCTCCCCTCTCCTGTAGGGCCTCTCTGACTCTTCCGGCTGTCGTCCTTGGTCTGCAGTTCTGTTTAAAACTTCATGTCAAAGTAAAAATTGCACCAAAGTTAAACAGGTAAGGAAGACTTTATTCAAGATTATTGAAATAAGAGAGAGAGACTAAGAGTTTTTAAGTGCTGGATGAGCTAGTGGAAAAATACTGGAGGCAGGGGAAATGGGAGACAGGAATGGGAGGGTGGGGGTTGGGATGTGTAGAGCATGTTGAGTTGTTCCTGAGTTTGCAAATGTTTTTATCTGTGATTAGGTTTTCTATGTTAGGCAGTCAACATCCATTACTAGTCCACAGAGACTACAGGAGAGGGGTGCTCTCTCCTTCAATGTTTACATTTTATTTATTTATTTATTTTTAAGATTTTATTTATTTTGAGAGAGAGAGAGCAAGCACAGGGAGGGGAAGAGGCAGAGGGCGAGAGTCCCAAGCAGACTCCACACTGAGCACGGAGCCTGACTTGGAGCTCTGTCTTCCCTCATATCATGACCTGAGCTGAAATCAAGAGTCGTAATGGATGCTTACACCCAGGCACCCCCAATGTTTACATTTTGAAGAGATGTTTCCCAGGTTCCTGACAAAGATATTTCATGGATTGTAAAACTGTCAAAAAGCTGGGTGAGGATTTACATATAATTCAGAGGGGCAGAAAAAGATGTCACAACTGCAAGTTTTATGAAGTAAATGCACTAAGAAAAGGGAAGTCAGGGGTCTGTAGTCAGGAAGAAACCTGTCTAAACTTTAGTCAAGCAGAGGGGAACTTTAACACCATCCTGGTCAGTTGTTAAAGAGTTTGTTCAGTACTTCTTTGTAAGAGTTACCTCTTTCTTCCAGTTATGTGAAGATTTCCTATGTGAAAAAGTCTTTCGTTCTTTTTTTTTTTTTAATTTTTTTTTAAAGATTTTATTTATTTATTTGACAGAGAGAGACACAGCGAGAGAGGGAACACAAGCAGGGGGAGCGGGAGAGGGAGAAGCAGGCTTCCCGCTGAGCAGAGAGCCCGATGTGGGGCTCGATCCCAGGACCCTGGGATCATGACCTGAGCCGAAGGCAGACGCTTAACGACTGAGCCACCCAGGCACCCCGTCTTTCGTTCTTTTTAATCTAAGCAGAGTTGGTGGTTGTGGATGTATGTATCTGTGTGGGGGCTCAACATGTAGAGTACAACATACCGAGATGGAATAAATCCTTTTAAAGTAATAGTGGTTATGTCTATCTTGGCGCTAATAATTTTATTGAAATAGGCATAAATTCTCAGGTCAGATATTTAGCTATATAAAACCTGAGTCTTTATTCAAAACTTTATGATGAAAAGAAAATACTTAAGTGTAAACTTATAGACTATAAACTATAGCATAAGGACTATATACATGTTATACTATATAAGTTAACAATCATAATTACAAGCATCAAATTGTAGTCTAATTTATGGATGAAATTGTGGGCTTTGGAATCAAACATACATGGGGATCAAGTCCCAAACTAATCACTTACTAACTCATGAACCTTAACAGAGCTTCAGTTTGTTAACTGCAAAATGAGTCTGATAAACCTACTTTGTAGATTACCTTCAAGATGAAATAAAATTATATGAGCTCTTTTTACCCTATTTGCATCATCTCCTTGAGTGGTCTGGTCTACTCTCCTAATATCAAAAATAATTTAAGTAATGATGAATTTCAAAGCTCATATCCAAAAGTGCCTCCTGAGCTCAGGATCCACATACCAGCTGTCTACTGACTTCTCATTCAGCTTTCTCATAGAACGTCTACACAGCTACTCAAGACAGAACTATCGCAAGCCATCTTTTCTCTTTCTATGCCATGGGGAACTATGACTAATCAATTCAGATATTTTCAGTTTTACCTCTTAGCCATCTCTTGAACTTGTTCACTTTCCTCCAACTCAACTGTTGTCTCCTACTCCATGCTACTGTTTGCTCTTAATGATGAAAATTTCTTCATGTTTTTTTCTGGCTCCATCCTGCTTTTCTATAGTCTGGTTCCTACCAGATCTTTCTAAAGCACAATTCTAATTTAGCTGCCTGCTAATTCCCAGTTTGGAATGTAGTAGGCATTCCAAAGTTGGTAACTGAAGTTGCTGTGACTACCAGCATTATTACAAAAGATAAAATGCTGTGGGTCTCTGATAGAATTTTCCAAATCTCCATTTCCTGAGATTATTGAAAAATCCTTACCCACATAAAGTGGTGGAATCATCTTTTTTTCTAATTTATTCCATAATTCTTATTTAGCTTTCTCTAAATTCTGATACCTTTCTGTGTATACCACTCTGTTCTTTTTTCCTTACTAACTTGGGCTGGGTATTGTATAGAGTAGTTTGGATCATTAGATCATTGGCCCTCTTCCTGTTTTGTTTTGTTTTGTTTTGTTTTTTTAGCTTAAAAGCATTTGTGAGTTTTAAGGGGAACTTTTTCAAGTAGAGCATGGCCAAGATGCCTGGCAGTAAGCTAAGTAGAATATTCAAATTAAAATCATCTAAGTGTGTTCCTATTGTAATCATTTCCTAAGCAAAGAAATCTAACCAGGCCACCTGAGTTAGAAATACGTATTCCCAATTGATATAACTATCCTTTAATTTACTGAATGTGCTGGACTATATAAACTTTTTTGGACAGAGATTGTACTTTGAAAATATACTTTGTCTTCTATAGCTTCTAAAACCATGCTATGCATGTGGGAGATAATACTTAATTGATGATAGATTGTTACTCAGGGACTTGAAGTAATTAAAGCATATCCAGAGAGGACTTAACTCATATTTTAAAGAAAGTAGCTTAAGTACTTGTGAGTAATCTAATTTGTTTGTTATACACTCTGATCAGAAGCTTTTGGATAGAGGCTTTCTCTTTATCCATTATACTCCCACTTACTGTCAAGTACAAGCTCTATTCTAGCACATATTATTCTGTCTTGCCATTATTTGTTACATGTCTTCTCTACTCTTTGAATGCAGAGAAAGTGTCTTATTCATATTTTTCCCTTCTCCTTGGTCTTCCAAGCAACTCAAATATTTGTTGAATTAATGAACTAAATAGTGTAGGATTTCATTTTTTAAGGCAGAATCAGTGCTGAGGGGAATAAATATATTTTGTTGGAAACTTTTAAGATGACGAAAACTTTATCCCTCCAAAAAAAAGAGGACAGTGGTGTTACGGATTAATATTGGTCTGTTAAACCCAAAGTCCTGATGCCTGATGTGTTTTGTTTATAATAATATGTGAATGTTTTTGAGAGGAGATATGTTTCTGGAAGCAGCAATCAATACCTCTCAGCCTTCATATGACACAAACAGATTTAATAAAACCTAGGTAGATAAAAGTCTCTTGAATATAATTTTTATAGATGCTATGACTCTATGATTGGGGTATTATTGGGAGGTTGGCAGAGCTTGAGGCATGAATTATTAATAACTGAGTGAAGGGGAGTGCAAGAGGAGAAATGTACCCAGAAAGCAGATATTTCTTTACTATGGGAATGCTCATGGTGCTCAGAAAATGGACATGAGAGGGAAGGAGCAGGGTTTTGGTTCAGTGACCTAGCACTTAAAAACCCTCTATTCACTTCCCCAATAGATCAGCTTTTCCCGGTGTAGCCTAGAGAGACACACTCTTTAAAGCTAAATGGAATTGTGTCTTCAAATTACAACATACCCCATAGGGAAAAACACAGAGATGGATAGCAGGAATAAAGGACATACTAGGCATTGGTCATATGGAAAAACAATTTAAGAAACTGAGGTTTGAAGAGAAGGTGAGATAATGTCCAAGGCCATGTAGAATCATATTAATTCAAATTACATCTTCTAAATACCTATTACTGAGCCCTATGTGTAGTAAAGGCCCTCATATGCATTTCCTCATTTCTGTATCAATTTAACGAGGAGAATCCTAAGTATTAAATTTAGGCAGAAGAGTAACAACGTATCAGGACTAATCTTTCTTATCTTCAGTTGGTTCTGGAAAAACTGTTTTACACGAACAGTTCTTCTTGGATTAAGGAGAGTCTACTTCTGCTGTCCAGAGGCAGTCTTCCTCTTCAACCCTAGCTGAGTGAGAGGTGATGCACATTTAAAATCAGAGCTGCTCCAGAAAAGAACAGAGAGGGATATTGGTAAAACAAGTGGCATGTTAGTCTTTTGCATTCTATTCCTTAATGTGCATTTGTGAAACTGTTATCCTAGGACTATTGCAGTAAGAGACAAGGACTGAAATAATTACACTGTGAGATCTTCCTCAAATCTAACAATATATAACATTTGATTAAACACTGCTGTATCCCCTGGCTCAGAATCAAAGCAATAATAGCCATATTCCTAGAAGGGGAAACTGTATCACAAAACCTGTCTCTTGGTCAATAGCAGGTTGGACCAGAGGCACTAGGATGAACCTACCAGAAAGTTTCTCGGGGAGATGAATGGCTCTCAGCAGAGGCGCAGTAGTTTAATGTCAGCACCAGTGGTTACAGTGGTCCATGTGCAAAGGGTAAAAGAAGACAGTTAATTGGGTGAGCGAGAAGAATGGCACGCACCTGAAAAGAGGATCAGAAATTCAAGTTATTATGTAGTTCTTTGGTACCAGGCTTGCCATGCCTCGGTTCCAGTTTTTCTGAAGCCCGAACTTTCTCCTCCTGGGTTCCCTGAGATTCTGTCTTAAAACAAACAAACAAAATCAAAAACACCGCCCTACCCTTTCTTGTTGTTGTTTTGTTTGTTTGTTTGTTTTTTCGTGCTGTTCTCCAATTTATCACTTCCAGTTTTCTCAGCTTAACCACAAAGATAAGCTAAGAGATATAAATATTTTTTGAGATTTCACCCAGAATTCACAATTAATTTAACATGGAGGAAAGTACTAACGTCCAGGTATAAACTGTTCACAAGTCCTGCTGAGTACAAAAGAGAGGGTGATTGAAAACAGATAATATACATGGCATTCAGTACTACTATGAACACTGTGGTCTTTGCTTTATGCACACGTTGAGCTTCCCGCACACAAGTTGCTCTTCTCTTTCTTCTCTGGTGTTGTCTCTGATCATCTAAAGAGCCTGTAGAACCAGCTAGTGACTCACCGAGGTAGGGGGCAAGGTGGTCTGCACCTAAGTCTAACAGTCACACTAGCTGAGAGAGAAGGACATGGGTGACCATTCTTTGTTCCACGTTGGAGTAAAAAACCCTGAACTTGAAGTTGGGTGACTTGGGTTGGAATGCTGTTTTTACCATTTCCCAGCCAAATGACTTTGGGCAGGTGAATTCTTTTTTGTGGAACTGTTCTTTCAGCTGTAAAATGGTGATGATAACGTCTACTTGTTGTGATGATTATAGAAAGATATGTAATATTGTGTACTTATTTATTTATTTTTTATTATGTTAATCACCATACATTACATCATTAGTTTTTTTTAATTTTTAAAAATTTTTTATTGTTATGTTAATCCCCATACATTACATCATTAGTTTTAGATGTAGTGTTCCATGATTCATTGTTTGTGCATAACACCCAGTGCTCCATGCAGAACGTGCCCTCCTCAATACCCATCACCAGGCTAACCCATCCCTCCAGCCCCCTCCCCTCTAGAACCTTTTTGAATGACATTTCTTTTTCCTTCAAACCAAAAAGACCCTGGCTGAAACAAGCTCATTTATTAAAAAATTTTTCTATCTCATACCAGAATATGAACACATCAGTTTATCAAGTGTCTAATGTTTAAAAAGCTTCAGTAGCAATTGGAAAATTGTTCCTCTCTTCATTTTCGTGTCTGAAAACATATATCTGGGTCCAATTGTACTGATCTATGTAGTTCTTCACTAAGAAGTCTTCCGTTACTAAACTTCTGAGTTTTTTATTGTTAAATCCTTATTATAAGGCAAACCTTGTTTAATCTGTAACTGATCAACATTGATTTTTATTTTGCCTTCGGGGATGTAGTATTTGTTTTATATTTTTTCTGAACATCAAGTTCAGAAGGCTGGTTGACTCTTGTACCATTTTCATCAGTGTAGTCCGCCTAGAATTTGTGGCTGCTTTAGGATATTTTGCTCAATTTAGATAGTCAAGTCCTCTACTAATTTTCCTAATATGTTCTTGTTTAATATTTGACATATCACAAGCCATGTATCTGAATTTCTTTCTCTCAACATTTATATAGGTCATTTCCTCTTGACAGCTTGTTCTCAGGCCAAATATGTAGTTTTCATTTTTGAATGTGAAGCTAATATATAACTCTGGACAATCTGTGAAGGATTTGGTATACCCGAATTAAAATTTAGATTTTCTTTCATAAGCCATTTACCTTTTCTGCTAAGTTGATATGAGTTATATCTTTGTATTAAGGAAAGTAAGGAAAGTTTCTCTTGATATTTGAGATATGAACAGTGTACTTGTGAAGGAGTTTTTCTGAGCCATTAAAAATGTCAGCGTAAGGGAATGTCAAAACTAGAACTTCAACTTAGGCACCAGGAAGCAGTAATTACCACTGAAGGCATCAGGTCAGCATTACAAAGAGAAAGAAAAAGGTTTGGATCCAAGATTCTCAGGAGCCCCTCAGGCAAGGGCATAAAAAAGGTATCAGATTTGGGGAAGGCAAAAGATTTTGTAAGAAGTGTGTGTGTGTGTGTGTGTGTGTGTGTGTGTGTGTGTGTGTGTGTG
>NC_058414.1:66848967-66948655 GCF_002201575.2 Neomonachus schauinslandi
GTGTGTGTGTGTGTGTGTGTGTGTGTGTGTGTGTGTGTGTGTGTGTGTGAAAGAACTGTTGTCACGCTTTGAATGAAGATTGAAATATTGATTAATACCTTACACTGAATACTTCTAACCTCTAAATTGAGGCCATGTTTTATAACTTGAGATAAATCTTGAACAATTTATTACTCTAGATTCAGCCTGAAAGTCATAGAGCACACATTTTCATCCAGTGGAAGGAAAAATAAGCCGCCCTACTGAATAAAATTTAAAAATAAAATTATGTTTTGTTTATATCCATAGGGTATACTTTTTCAACAAAACGGCTACACCAAGGTTTATTTAGATAAAATATGCTGTTGGAGAATTATCTCTTGTGTTTCACGCATCAGTTGATCAGGAAAGGTCGTTAAAAATAAAACAAAATTTAGAAAGGACTGTAGCAGATGATCACTCTTCCTGGAAACCACACTTTATTAGAATATTTTATTTTGCAATTGATAGAATAGTAAGGGATTTATTCCTTAAATATCAGTAATTTTTTGAAGTGACTTGTTCTTTTTTGGAAACATATGGTAGTTGAATGGGATAGGGTATTTAAATGCAATACATTGGACCCTCCAACCAACAGAGTTCAGGCTGGGGTTGAGATATTTGAAGACAGCACAAGAAATAAGAGAAAGCAGTACCTTAAAATTTAGCTCCGTTAGTATCTAAGGATAAGACTTTTGAGTTAATCCTGACAGCAGTATATTCTTGTAAAATGACATTTGGTTGCAGTGAGGGGAATCAAAACCTTACTGGAGAGTTGAGTAAGAAATAGTTGGCTGGGATTTTTAAAAGAAAGCACATCAAATGGAAGAGAGTGGCCTCTTTACATGCTCCAAAGTAGGAAAGATAACTATATTTCTATGAGGAACTGAAGAAAATAGAACCCCAATATTTCTAATACATGCAAAAAGAGAATGAGAAACAAAGGACAGGGAATACCAGTAAGCACTGGGAAGTGAGGAAGAGAAGCCAGAGGGGGTAGATGAGTTAGCCACTAGGTTCAGCCCAGTTAGTCAACAGAGTAAGAGACAGAAGGAGAGAGCAGCTACCACCACTAGAAAAGAATGATCTAGTGCTAAGAGACAATTATCAGGACACTGTTTTCATTTCACTGAATATGCCACTCTCTTAAAAAGCCATTTTAACAGCCCATGGTTGATTTCATATGGGTCGGAATTGATAATAAGTGAATTGATGGAAGATATAGGCAATAATAAAAATTGTATCCATTTATCAAGTTTGCCATCATTAAAACATCTTCATGCAGTATAATGCCATAATTGACAACAGGGATCTGAGAAGCTGTGGATAAATAGAGAACCACCTTAGTAATAAAATGTAAGTGAGCTATTGGCATCTGCCTACCATCTATTTGAGAAATAGAGTCCCATAAATTCAGGACAATTAATGTTTTATAGTTCACTTTTGGGTTTCATAGCTTGATGACGTGGCACTGGATTCCTAGAGCCCCCCCTTCTCCTCCTCCTCTCTGTTGATGACTACTTTTCATTCATTTCACTTCATGTCAATAGGTCCATCACAGTGCAGGAGAAGGATGACAGAGAGGCTGTAAAACCTGAACCGGTTTGTATTTGTAATTGCTAATACTACTGTTAAGAGCTTACATGGAGAGAAAGATTGAAAATACTACCTAAAATTACATGAGGGTATTCTCTGTGGCTTTTAATCATCCATGTAATTTTTATCTGTCATTACCACATATAATTGAGAGGTGGCCATTCATGACAAGGCAATTATAAGCAAAAATTCTTGTCCTTTATAAACAGTAGAAGCAAAATGTATTAGCTAAGACATGACCAGTTTTAGTTTGTAGATTATCCCCTTTCTACTACACTAATGAATATTTAAATGTAAAGAAACCCAACTGTTTCTGAAAAGCAAGACAGATTTTATTCCATTCCTTCCATGGGCATACAGTAGTTTTGAACTTTATGCAATTGAGTTTGTGAAGTCATTTTCTATGAATCTGCAATTGTAAAATTAATGTATTTTATTATATTTTGTCATAAAACAATCTTACAATCTGAAAATAGAGAAGTTTCCCTTTACAATACCACTCTCTGCAATCTTGCTTTGTAGAGATAACCAACCACTGTTAACAATTTAATATGTAACTTGCCAAGATATTTCACATGAACATTGAAACATGTAATCATTTTACCTTTGGGTAACCCGTTTATTGAAGGGTCATAATTCATTTGATAAAACATAATGTGATTTTAGTTTTATGGCTTCTATCTTCATCAACAATGTGTTCACATCCCCTCTGTCAAGTACCTCTTCCCTTAAACCAGTGGTTTATGGCTTATGAGTTTACAATGCATATGATTTCCTGAGAAGGGTTTTAACTTCATTTGCAGTCCTAGATGTCATGTAGAAACACCTGAGGGAGAACAACCTTGGTCCGTTTTGGCCCTGACTGACATCCGTATCCTCTGTACAGGGCCTGGGCATGAACAGCTCTTACCCTACCTCAGGCTCCATGCTTCTTTATGAAACCCTATTTCTTCTCCAGGAAGTGCAGAGACTGATCATGGGAGCCTGTTGTCCCCCTCTCAGGCATACTATCCCAAAGATCTTTTTCATCCTGTTGGTGGCTACTCTCAAAAGTCTCTGCCTTCAGAAACCTCACACAAAATGTAGTCTCCAGTCTCAAAATTCATACTTTACTCCCAAACTCCAGAAACAGAGGTCCAGTTTTTGCAGAAACTTCGTCACCACCTTTTACTGTTTGGGCCACAATAGAGAGGCCTGGGTCAGCAGCTGAATAAGCAGGCAGCGGGAGGGAAGATGGGTGCTCGTCTCGGGAGAAAAACCACTCTCAGTATCCACCAGCCAGTTTTCAGAGCTGTCCCCTCATTTGGCTTTGAGTGAAGTGGGACTCCAACACCCTCCCCTGCTGAGAGGGAAGAAAGTACCCTCTCACCCCTAATACTTCCCATCACTAAAACCATCTTTCCCATAAAGCCCTGGTCCTCTCCTTATAGAGCAAGTGTGGCAAGGTTCAGGGGAAGATTTTTGAGTGGAGATAATATTTTCAGAGTTACGTTCCCCTGTCCTCTTTGTAAGACTAAGAGAGGGATCTGGACCTAGCCATCATTTGGGGGACAGCAGGAAATGAGCCACCCAGGACAGTGTTCCACAGATGTAAACACATCAACACACACAGACACACAGGCACACACAAAGTGCAATAGCCTATTGCTGTGCTACGCACCTTGTACAAATTGATATTGTTTAGCATTTTATCAGTATTTCCTTCACTGTAAATAAAGGGCCACCACATTCTATTAGCAGAATGAACATGTGCCACCTCCTGGCCAGGTGATTGATTGATTGATTGATTTGGTTTTTTTAAAAAGATTTTATCTATTTCTTTGAGAGAGACAGAGAGTGAGCACAAGCAGGGGGAGGGGCAGAGGGAGAGGGAGAAGGAGACTCGCTACTGAGCAGGGAGCCCAATGGGACCCTGGGATCATGACCTGAGCCAAAGGCAGATGCTTGACCCACTGAGCCATCCAGGTGCCCCTGGCCAGGATATTTAATTGCTGGTGATAGATTCTCTAGGTCTGTTCCCTCTGCCTCAGCGACTAGCAGGTTTGAAAGAACAGCTGCTCCATCAGGCAAAGGCACTGAAGTAAGGCAATACGGAGGCTTGAGCATGAGTAAGAAATAAACCTTTGTGTTAAAAGCCACTAAGGTTTGGGGATGTTTATTACTACACCATAGCCTTTCCTATCCAGACACAATAAAAGCTGCAGTTGTTTATTAGGTCATTAGATTTTGTGTGTGCCATTTATTAATTTCCAAATTTTTACTCTTTCACTGTTTCAGTGACTATCACTCTACATTTATCTTTGTACATATGAACTGCTGGGCCAAATATTTAAGCTCTGTGGAAAGTGTTAAATTTGTCTCGAAAAAAACACGATTTGCGCACTCACCAACATTTTCAGGATACTTACCCTGAATATTATGAATCTCTTTACGTGGCAAAGAACTTTCTCATTTTAATTTATATTTTCTGGATTATTTCTGAGATTTAGTGTTCATTGGGCATGTAATGTTTGATAAATTTTTCATTCAGACCATTTGCTGTTTTTCTTTTCCTATTTAAAATATTATAGAAATTATTTGAAAGTAAGGTCCTTGACCCTTTGTCTTTAAATATATATATTTAACATTTTTAATTTCCATATATATATTTTTTTCTTTTTTTTAGAGAGGGGGAAGGGGAAAAGGGCAGAGGGGGAGGAAGAGAGAGACCAAGCAGACTCCCGATGGGCTCAATCTCACAACCCTGAGATCGTGTCCTGAGCCAAAATCAAGAGTTGGATGCTAAACTGACTGAGCCACCCAGGTGCCCCTGTCTTTAAATATTTTTTCAACACTTTCTACAGTGTAGATCACTGGAAATGTTTCCAGAATATTTTATCATATAAAACTTGACAATTTTCATACGCTCATGTCCATTATTCTTTTTCTCATACATGTTATGTTTCAGAAGGCACCTTGTGAAAGTTTTTTATATTTTTATTCCTTTGTCAGGAGCTCAACACTGACACACATTAGAATTATTAGGAGAGGTTTTAAAAACACTGATATTCTGGTCCCATCCCTAGATATCCTGATTTAATTGGTCTAAGAGGATCTAGGAATCTGCATTTTAAAAGTGCCACCACACCACACTCCCCAGGGCACTACTGAATCACAGAATAGGTGTCTGTTCTGGTGACAAATCCCCTCCTTTGTGGAGTGCAAATGGGGCAGGCCCTTGTCAATGGAGTAATCAGCTGGCAGCCTGGATCTGCGAGGCACTTTAGAGGTGTTCTGTGCAAAGACCAGCATATTTTGGCTGATGGAAAGTTTCTGTTGTGATAAGAAGAAACCACCCTCCTGTGGGAGGCTTGAAGGTCCATTCACCACCCTACAGGCTACTCAGATCTCAGCTTGGTAGTTGTCCAGGCAACTCAGAGTGTCATGACAAGACTATTTTCAAACATTTATGGTCAGGTTACAAGAACTTATAATTAAAAAAAAAGTAAAGGTAGAATTAAAAATAGATACTAATGTAGACAGGATCCTGCTAAGCAAAGATATGGGTTACTGAGATTTAATGGATTTATTAGGTCCTAAGATTTTAAAATATGATAATGGTTATTTGCTATTGTTAGAAAGAAAACCTATGCAAAAATATCAAAGTTTAAAATGTAGAGAGTAGGGGAGCCTGGGTGGCCGAGTTGGTTAAGCATCGACTCTTGATTTTGGTTCAGGTCATGGTCTCAGGGTCATGAGATTGAGTCCTGTGTCATTGGGCTCTGCCCTCAGCTGGGAGTCTGATGGAGATTCTCTCCCTCTACCCCTCCCCTGTCCGTGCTTCTCTCTCTCTTTCTTTTTCTCTCTCTCAAATAAATAAATCTTTTTTTTTAAGATTTTATTTATTTATTTGAGAGAGAGAGAATGAGAGAGAGAGAACACATGAGAGGGGATAGGGTCAGAGGACGAAGCAGACTCCCTGCCGAGCAGGGAGCCCGATGCGGGACTCGATCCCGGGACTCCAGGATCATGACCTGAGCCGAAGGCAGTCGCTTAACCAACTGAGCCACCCAGGCGCCCACAAATAAATAAATCTTTAAAAAAAAATTTAAAAATTAAATATAGAGAATAGTAGGTTATTGAAATAAATTTATCCTATGAATTTAAAGATAAACCTTATTATAATTACCACTTACACAAATAATGAGGCTGTTTTAATAAACCTAAACTTGAGTGTTGTGGTCTTATTTTGGTCTTAACAACCTTTATATTTCTATAGTTAATTAAGTTGCACAAAACCCAAATAATAATTCACAAGTTGAAGAGTTGAAAATGGTTAAGACTTTTCAATGGCTTATCTTGTAATCTGAAATTACCCTTTCATTTTTTTTCTTTTTTTTATTATTATGTTATGTTAATCACCATACATTACATCATTAGTTTTTGATGTAGTGTTCCATGATTCATTGTTTGTGTATAACACCCAGTGCTCCATGCAGAATGTGCCCTATTTAATACCCATCACCAGGCTAACCCATCCTCCCACCCCCCTCCCCTCTAGAACCCTCAGTTTGTTTTTCAGAGTCCATCGTCTCTCATGGTTTTTCTCCCCCTCCGATTTCCCCCCTTCATTCTTCCCCTCCTGCTATCTTCTTTTATTTTTTTTAACATATAATGTATTATTTGTTTCAGAGGTACAGATCTGTGATTCAACAGTCTTGCACAATTCAGCAGCGCTCACCAGAGCACATACCCTCTCCAGTGTCTATCACCCAGCCACCCCATCCCTCCCACCCCCCACCACTCCAGCAACCCTCAGTTTGTCTCCTGCGATTAAGAATTCCTCATATCAGTGAGGTCATATGATACATGTCTTTCTTTGATTAACTTATTTCGCTCAGCATAACACCCTCCAGTTCCATACACGCCGTTGCAAATGGCAAGATCTCATTCCTTTTGATGGCTGCATAATATTCCATTGTGTATATATACCACATCTTCTTTATCCATTCATCTGTCGATGGACATCTTGGTTCTTTCCACAGTTGGGCTATTGTGGACATTGGTGCTATAAACATCGAGGTGCACGTACCCCTTCGGATCCCTACATTTGTATCCTTGGGGTAAATACCCAGTAGTGCAATTGCCTTTCATTTTAAAGGTAATAACAAGAGATTCTAAATTTGGAGATCAGAATGAAATGTTTATTAAGTAACATAGATTATTATAATAGAATTGCCAAATTAGTTAAAATTTAATATGAAACAGAATTATATGTGTATATTACTTATTTTGTAATTTAAAATAACAAAATTAAATATACCAAGTACTACTATTGATATACAGTAGTTTGTTACTGTGCTACATGATATTATTCCTTATTTATAATACATGGAAAGGGTAATTGAATAATTTATTTCCACAAATTGTCATTACATAACATTCATTGCTCTTTCTTAATTAATAGAACAATATATATTTGTTGTATATGCAAGGGACTACTACCCAGAAATAAAAAAGAATGATATGCAGACATACATTCCAACATGTATAAATTGCAAAAGAATTATGCTAACTGAAAGAATCCAAAAACATAATTCTGCATAAAGTATGATTCCATTCATGTGAAATTCTAGAAAAGGTAGAGCCACAATGACAGAAAGCAGATCAGTGATTACCAGAAGTCAGAGCCGGATGGAGGGAGGGAATTATTGTAAAATGACAAAGGGAAATTTTTGGGTGATGGAACTGCTCTATGTCATGATTGTGGTGGTGGTTGCATGACCGTGTGTCAGAATTAGTTGAATTGTACAATTAAAATCAGTGAATTTTTTTTTTTTTTTAAGATTTTATTTACTTGTGAGAGAGAGAATGAGAGACAGAGAGCATGAGAGGGAAGAGGGTCAGAGGGAGAAGCAGACTCCCTGCTGAGCAGGGAGCCCAATGTGGGACTCGATCCTGGGACTCCAGGATCATGACCTGAGCCGAAGGCAGTCGCTTAACCAACTGAGCCACCCAGGCGCCCCTAAAATCAGTGAATTTTAATGTATATAAATTGTGCCTCAGTAATACAGTTGTTCAAATTAAAAAATAAATTTTGATTTCTACAATTATGAATGAAATGGAAGATTAATCATATTAATTAGAATTTAATATTTTTTAATGAATTATTTTGTCATCTCTTTTGTCTGGACACTTAATTATTTGAAAGAGTGACATTAAAAATTATTTAAATTATTAGCTTTCTTGCTCAGTAAATATAGGATATACCTCTTAAAGATATTTCTTATAAAATGATTATGTGGTCAAATATATTACTATCATGCATTATTCTCTTGCTTTTATTCTTTAGTGTTTTA
Source organism: Neomonachus schauinslandi (assembly GCF_002201575.2). Taxonomy (NCBI): domain Eukaryota; kingdom Metazoa; phylum Chordata; class Mammalia; order Carnivora; family Phocidae; genus Neomonachus; species Neomonachus schauinslandi. The sequence goes on from NC_058414.1 coordinate 66,856,920, forward strand.
AAGTTCTGATTCTTTTATAATGCCTGTTTTTTTTTTTAACTTGTCTCTATGGCTGCCAGATTTAGAAAATAAAAATATAAGACACTGTTAAATTAAATCTTCAGATAAAAAGCTGGTAATTTTTAGAGATTTTGCATAGTATATATTATATTGAAAACTTCTCTTGATTTTCAGAAATTCTAATTAAATTGTGTGTACTGTATTTTATCAGGCAAATCTATTTCTATTTTATTTTGGAATTATTTGCTTGGTCTTTGAGAAATGTGGATCTAATGATTTTTTTCTGAAAATATTTGACCAAATGTACCACCAATTACAGTTTTTAATAATAACTCTACTGATTTAAATTCCAACTTTATCAAAAAAAACTTCGATGTCTTTAATGGCTATTTTTTGTTTCTGCATTTTGTTATTCTTTGTTTAAAACAAATTCTTTTATGTTTTAAAATATCTCAAAAATTATAATGCTGGAATAGCTTTGAATATATGCGTTAACTTGAAAAAACAGCATCGATATTGAATTGCATATGAAAGGATGAAGGGTTTTTTTAATATATTTATTCAATTCTCCTTTGTAATTCTTTTAAAATTTATTGATTCTTATATTCTGTAAATCAGTGATCATTTTAAGTTTATTCCAATGTTTTTGAATGCTCTGATTTTTGTATGACTATTTTCAGTGTAATAGTATTATAAGTATGTAAGAAAGCTATTTCTTACATATAACAGTTTGAATTTTATAGCTTTAGAGGTTTCTTTTTTGACCTTATTTTTCTCATGGAAAAATTATGCTCCATTTTTTTTGGTTTGTTTTAGAATTGCACACAGTATTTTCTTATAATATTATCTAGATACTTTGAATTTATATGTACTCATGTTATGTCATTTTTCATTGACTTTTGAATATTATTTGTCTAATTTATTACTTAACAAAGACATAGCCCTTGGAGTTACTTACTCATTTTATTGTTTCACTGCTTTTATAATTCATTAGTTTCTGTGTTTAACTTGATTGCTCATCTTCTTTTGTTTCCCAAAAACTTTGTTTTTCAGAGTTTCTGATTTTCAGAGTTTACAGAAATTTTCTCTAAGGTCAACCATATGATAATTTATTGTAAATGCTTAATGATATATAAAAAGCTTTATCCTTTCATTAGAAGGTGAAAATTTGAAATATAATTATTATATCATCTTTAACATTTAATTATTTAACTTAATTTATCTGTCTTTGATACTGAGGAAACAGTATTAAAATTTTTGATGTTTTCTATGAGTTAAATGACTCACATATGTTAATTACATATAACTATCCTTTATCATAACTTTTGTTTCTCAAGTAATAAAAGCTCCATTTAGTAGATTTATTTCAGAGTCTACTTTGATTTATATTTATATTTTGATTTCTGCTTTTTTTAAAAAACCTTTGGCTTGTGTAGATTTTATTCTGTTTTTACTTAATTCTTTTGATCTTTGTGGAAATAGTATTTGTCTAAATTTTGGTGTTGTTTGTTTTAATGACGTATTTAAATAATTTAAATTTATTACCAAAACTCATGATACTTATTGGTTTATTTTCTACTCTATTGCCAGTTTCTTGAGGCCTAGAATTGTGGTTCTTGTCTATATATACTCAAAAACTATAAAACTATAAAAATCCTGGGCGCCTGGGTGGCTCAGTTGGTTAAGCGACTGCCTTCGGCTCAGGTCATGATCCTGGAGTCCCAGGATTGAGTCCCGCATCGGGCTCCCTGCTCAGCAGGGAGTCTGCTTCTCCCTCTGACCCTCCCCCCTCTCATGCTCTCTCTATCTCATTCTCTCTCTCAAATAAATAAATAAAATCTTAAAAAAAAAAAAATCCTGATCCAGGGGCGCCTGGCTGGCTCAGTTGGTAGAGCATGCAACTATTGATCTCAGGGTCGTAAGTTCAAGCCCCACATTGGGAGTAGAGCTTGACTTAAAAAAATTAAAAATTCTGGTCTGTAGACCATATTAAATAAATAATTCTCAAATAAATGAATGAGTGACCTTCTATCTCTTCATATTCCATTCCTCAACTTATCCTCAACTTATGCTATGATCTCAATTTAAATGTCAAAATAGTCCATTTTAGTCCTCAAAATTCCCAGTTTCACAGTTTTTAATAACAATTAGTTTGTTAAACAAATAATTAAACACATTTCTAGTTGTGTATAAATTCTTAAATTGGTAATGCCAACTTCTCAGAGTGTTTTATAGACTAGTGCAGAAAATTTACTTCTAGAAGAGTAATCTTTAAATTTTTCTAAAATTGTTGACCAAATCACTGGAAACAATGCTTATTTGGAAAAAATAAAGGGATTCGTTACTATTTATCCAGAAAATGATCACTGAGCTGTTGAGAAGAATTTTGAGCAGGTAAATATCTTTTTGACTTAATATACAAAATGTAATCAATTCTGTTAGAAATCAATACTCTGGAAGTTTAGACACATACTTTAATAGACAAGTTATTTTGACCTTCGTTTAAAATTGAATCCTTAAACTAAAATTATTTTCATAGTTGATTATAAGTTTACATGAGTTATGCTAAGAAGTTTATTAAATGTGATTTTTCTAGGCACTTGATTAAAAGAGCAATGGGAGTTAAAGAAATATGAACTGTGGGATATTTTTCAATCGTGCAGTGTCTGGAAATAGACCAATATATTGCCTTGAAGACAGTGAGACCTTAGTGTGCTTTACTATTTTAAACAAATGACTATGTATCTACATCTGATGTTTTTAATATATAAAATGAGGATAATATACATACTAAGATAGTGTTTCAATTAGTTGTGAGGTGAGAATGAAATTACGAATGTAAAAAAAACTAACATTTTTCTTGGACTTAATAAATATTATGACCAGCATTAAAGTCCAAGTCAGTCCTCAAAGCCTCAGGAAAGAAGGAAGAAATCATGTGTATTTCCACTCACACACACACTCAAATATCCTCAATGAACTGGCACAAAGAGCTCATGGAGAGACAGTGGTCCCCACCACCAGGCCCTTGTGATTCTGCCATGAGTTTAACATTCTCAATAGTGGCCTCCTCATGACTCTGACTTCTGATCTTTAGGGCTAATTCTTCCCTTTACTCTTCAGGGTTGGCCATGAATAACAATGTCTCACTTCTTTTCCGCTTAGTTTAGAGAAAACAGGGAGAAATTAATAAAAAATTTTCAAAAAGACTTTATTGAGGAAATAATACAAAGAAAGGAAAGCTAACACAAAGATTATAAAACAAAACATAAATCTATAATGCTTTCTAAATTCTAATGAGAAAAGGGTTAATGTTGTTTGTAAATTTGAGTTCCATTCATTGCCTTTATGTAATCTGTCTCATGGTCTTTGCAAGAAAATTTTATTTTCATAGGTGTGAATAATTATTGCTATTCATCTCATTTTCACCCCACATATTCTCCTGGAGTGGGCTAATATATGAGTTAATTAGACTGCTGACTACAGTTCACCGTTGAACAACATGGGGATTGGGGTGCTGACCCCAGCAGAGTTGAAAATTTGCCTATAACTTTTGACTCCTCAAAAATTTAACACTACTAATAGTCTACTGTTGACCAGAAGCCTTCCCAATTACACATATTTTGTTTTTTATGCATTACATACCATATTTTTTACAATAAATAGAAAAGAAATTGTTAAGAAAATCAAAAGGAAGAAAAATACATTTACAATACTGTATTTATCACGAAAAATTCATGTATAAATGGATCACATGGTTCAAATCCATGTGCTCAAGAGTCAACTGTTTTTTCAAGATGTCATAGGCCATATTATGTTATTCCTTAGTTCATGTCCAGAGGCTTTTATTAACTATCTTAGATTGTATAAATTAGTGTATAAATGATGTATTAATGATGTGTGAAAATACTACTAGTGAATTATGTTTATCTAGAATGAGCAATATTTTGTGCTCTGAATGTGCAAGTTTATTACTCTATTATCTTGCGCTTTCTACAATTTACAATTTGTATCCTTTCTAAATCTATATCAAAATCTAAAGGTATCATTTTATACCTGAGCCTTCATAACAGATAATTCATGATTTACATTGAGAATGTTTTAATATAACAACACATCCTCTTCCACCATCCAATTTCAACAAAATAATGGAAACATGAGTATTTGAGAAAAGTGTCCCAGTAATAAAAATGAAAAAAAAAAGTTTTTTTCACATGCAATCCCAGGTAAAATTTCCTCTCAGTAAAAAAAAATGATAATTTCAAAGCAGAGCTAGAGATATAAAATTAATAATTCCAACAAACAGTGAAGATAATGAATCAGAAGTAATAAAAGTATTTTCCTAGTCATACCTCAAGGAATGGTTAGTAGAATGAACATCATATAGTTTATTGTGCATCATAATGTGGGAAAACTTAAAAGTATTTTTAAATGAAGTGATGGTAGTAATTTGAAGGAGATAAAGAAAAGTATTTTATAATGAAAGCAAAATGTTTATCATATTTACATGAAATTTAAATATTCTGAAAACATTATGAAATTAATATGCAAGTACTTTGAAACTCTTCCACACCTGAGTTTTTATGGATTTACAAACTATGCTTTTTTATTATCATCATCTGTGTTCTCTATTTAAACCTCTTTCAAGAACCAAGTTTTTTTTAGTTTTACAAAACTTTTCTCCTAAATTTCTCTGTAGCACAGTGTATTAGAAATGGATAAGAGCTTCAAAAGACCCTCTCTTAGTAGTCATTGTTTATTGTAGTTCCATTAACTCAGCAACCCACCCTTTTTCCTTAAAATAAGAGTGTAAAATGTTTATTCTGAACCTATTTTATTTTTCATGTGTAAAGTTTGAGACAAAGCAGATTTTCCAGCTTCTGTTGTAATTAGTCTAGGAAAGTAATACAAAGCAGCAACATGTTGGTTGTTATCATGCTCAAATCATTCCTGTGGGGTATTTTGAGAAGGCACAGCTGTTACAGAGAAGAAAATGGAAAAAAGAAAAAAAGTTCTTATGTATATCTTTATTGGGGAGGTAGACAAAGGGTGTTTCCCCCATTATTGCAGAAAGAGTGCTTCAAATATGGATGAAGAAGCAGTTTAAGATTAGGTTACTGAGAAGCTTTGTATGCTTTATTCGGAAGGTAGTTTTTAAAATGGCTGAAATTATCTTTCTAAAATGTATTAAAATTGGGGCGCCTGGGTGGCTCAGTCGTTAAGCGTCTGCCTTCGGCTCAGGTCATGATCCAAGGGTCCTGGGATTCGAGCCCCACATCGGGCTCCCCGCTCGGCGGGAAGCCTGCTTCTCCCTCTCTCACTCCCCCTGCTTGTGTTCCCTCTCTCGCTGTATCTCTCTCTGTCAAATAAATAAAATCTTTAAAAAAAAAAAATAATAAAAAAATGTATTAAAATAGCAATAAGATGTTTTAATTTTAGTTGGGCAATCAGTGTGAATTTATATATATGACGTGTTAATTTTTGACATCCTTTTTACAATATTAATGAGCCTGATTAACTCTAATAGGAGAATCTTGTGTAAATCTAATAAATTATATACCCTTCTAAAAATATTTGCTCTTCATTTAATGAATTCATTTATTCTTATTATTTGAAAACACCAACATGACTTAAAGTAAACCCCACACAATCACATTTTCTTTTAAAAAGAATAATCTCCTCCTTTTATTCAGTTATTACTTAAAGCTTATAAGAGCACCAAGCAAAACAAATGATTAAGTTTTATTCTCTACATATGTTCAGGATACTGGTAAAATACTGGGTATATTCTCTAACACTTTGTTAAAATTGTTTCAGAAATGCAGTGAAATGGATGGCTCTTCTGCTCAAGTAAGCGATGATTCTCTTATTTGATTTACTCCCTTGTTATTACAACAGCCCATCCAACAACTTCCTAAGAAACTGAATGTGTTAGGTAGATTATTGGGGTCTATCTCTTTATTTAGTTATTTATTTTGGTATTCTAACTTCAGACATAATAATATAGCTTGTATAGAATACTAGTATGAAAATAATTTTCCTTCCAAATTTTGAAGATATTTCATCAGAGTCTTTTATATATTTCTGCTAAGAAATATATTTCTGTGAAGAAGTTGATTCCGTTCTGGTATTTATTCCTATGTTGAAATCCAATCTCTTGTTTGTTGTTGTCAATGTGTGTGTGTTGGGGGGTGCTCTTACTCTCAGGTAACTTTCATTACCTTCTATTTACCTCCCAAGTGTTCTTAAGTTTAACAATGAACTATTGTAGTGCAAATTTTTTTGACATTGTATTAATTATGTTGGAAGATAAATGTAGTATTTTAATCTCAATGTTTGTATTTGTCACAGGTGGGATTTTTTGGTGCTTCTTTTTCTTTTATTTTTCAAAGAATTTTTCATTTTAGTATAGGTTTAAACCTCTGAAAACTTACAAAAATAGTAAAGAGAGTTTCCATATACCACACACTCAGTCTTCCCTATTATTAATATTGTATATTAGTATGTTGCATCTGTCACAATTAATGAACAAATATTGATACATTATTATTTGTTAAAGTTCATATTATATTCAGATTTCCCTAATTTTACCTAATGCCCCTTTTCTGTTCCACGATTCCATCTAGGACACAACATAAGGTTTAGTTGTCATGTCTCCTTTTGGCTCTAAAAGTTTTTCAGACTTCCTCTGTTTTGAATGTCTTGACAGTTTGGAGTAGTAATCGTCAAGTAGTTTTGCAGTGTACCTCAAATGGGATTTTTGTTATGTTTTTCTCATGACTAGAACCTGGGGTTATTTTTCTTTTTGTCTTTTTAAGGAAGATCACTGTGGGAGCGCTTGGGTGGCTCAGTTGGTTAAGTGCCGGACTTCTGCTCAGGTCACAATCTCAGGGTCTTGGGATCGAGCCCCACATTGGGCTTCGTGCTCAGTAAGGAGTCTGCTTGTCCCTCTGCCTCTCTCACTGCTCCTCCCGCTGCCCCTCCCTGTCTCCCTGCTCGTGTTCTCCTCCCCTTTCTCAAATAAATAAAATCTTTTTTTTTTTTTAAAGGAAGACCACTGTGGAGAAGTGTCATTTTTGCCGCATCATATCAAAGCTATATACTGTCAACATGACTGACTTACTACTGTTTAATTGTGATCACCTGACTAAGGTAGTGTTTGTCACTGTAATTTTTTTTTTCCTTTTACATTCCATACTATTTGAAAGAAAGTCAATATAAGTAGACCACAAAGAGTAGGGAGTGACTCTCCACCTCTGTGAGGGAAGAGTATCTACATAAATTATTTGGAATTTTTCTGCATGAACAGTTTGTCTATTCTCCTGATATAGTTATTCAAAATGTTTTGGTATCTGTATGGGCTCAGGGATATATATTTTATACTTGAGATTTTAATCTACTGTCTAATTTAATGTGTTGCTCAAATTGTACCACTTTCGCATTAGGAAGCTCTTTTATGGATTCCTGTGTCCCTTTGTATACCCACTCACTGTAAAGTTTGTTGACTACTTCCTAACTTTCTGCCACTACAAGATGCTTCGGTCTCCTCTCATGTATTTCCTGCCCCAGTCCTGGAATCAGCCACTTCTTCCGGAACCTTGGTTCCTTTCACAGGAGAATGGTATTAGAAGCCAGAATCTGGGCACTAAGTGCTATTGCTATTGGTGTATCATTGTTTCTAGGCCCTTTCAGCCGAGAGAAAAGGAAATACATGTGTGTGTACTAACCCATATATACACACTTACTTATAAATACTTCTATATACAATCATATGTGTCTATAGTAAGTTAAACAGGAGTTAATACTAATGCTTCCAACCTATCCATTACCAGATAGATCAGTCTAGCCTTCTCCCCTTGGTTATCTGTAACCACCCCAATAGTTAGAAGCCTGGCGCTCACTATCCACCATTCATTTATTTAATTGTTCAATTCAGAGTATCCATGTACAGTGTTTTCAGAATTGTTAACCCTTGCCTATGTGAGAAACAGATTTATCAACCAGAATACAGAATATCCGTGGTTCTTTTTTCCTTTATTCTTCAGGAATCCATGTATTACCAAAATTACTTAAGTCGACACTTTTCACCTTTAGTGAGATTGTTTCATACATTCGCTCTACAGTTTTGGGTCACACTGCATTCCATTCTGGGATTCCCCGCCCTCCACAATGATTCTTGTTCTTTTTTGAAATTTATATACATCGAGATTTGCTCTTTATGTTGTAAAGTTATGTGGATTTTGAAAATGCATAGCATCATGCATCTAACGTTATGGTCTTATTCAGAATAGTTTTACTACCTTAAAATATCCTCTGTACTTCACTTAGTCGGCCCTCCTCCTTAAACCCATAACATCCATTGGTCTCCTTTCTGCCTCTATTATTTTACCTTTTCCAGAATGTCATATAAATGGACTAGTGCAGTTCGTAGCCCTTTCTGATCAGCTGTTTTCATTTAATGTTATGTATTTGCGATTCATTTTCATCTTTTCAAAGCTTCTGGTTCATTCTCTTTTACCCTGAATCGTATCTCATTGTGTGGATGTATCAAAGTTTGTTTATCCAAACACTGAAGGATTGTTGAAAGATCTTTTGGTTGTTTCCAGTTTTTAGTGATTATTAATAAAGCTGCTATAAATATTCTTAATGCAGGTATTTTTATGGGCACACATTTTCAAGTAACTAGGGTAAAAACCTAGCCGTGGAATTAGTGAATCAAATGGTGTGACTCTGTTATCTTTGCGAAAAAAAAAATACTCAGCCAGAACCACAATGGGATTTTTCTTGGATCCTTATGCTTAGAAACTTTGGGTCTCCTGGAGGTGTAAATCCCATAAAAGTAGAGGAGTCTCCCCTAAGGCTATGACCTGAGAATTTTTCACTCTCATACGCCTGCAGTTTGTTAAAAGTAGACATTTAAGTGTTTCATACCAGTTTGTGACTCCATCAATTTCTGCTCCAGATAATCAGATCGTAGCTGCATCTCTCTGAGAAGCAGATGAAGTGTCTGTCTTCCCAGATTTCTGAGTGGTGATTTACCTTGGGTTTAATAAAAGTCATTAATTTTCAGTTTGTACAGTTTTTTTTTTTTGATGTAAGGATAGGAATAACAGCTTCTTTATATGTTGGAGCAGATAGACAAATGGATTTTTAAAAATTGTTCATAATTGTTTTTACCATTTTTTGTTATTTTCCTTCTATTATTTTCTACATCCTCTGAGAGTCCTCAATTTTTAATTTTCATGAATTTTCTTATTTTCTGATTATTCCTCTTTACTATATCCTTTTTTTGATTATGAGTGTATAATTTTATTTTTAACTTTCTAAAGTGTAAATTATAGGCAGTCGAATCTGTCTTTTGCTCTCTGTACTATCTCTGTTTTTCACTTACTCTCGAGTTCTGATTTTATTTCCATTCATCTCTTGATTTTATTTCATGTCTCGTTATTTTTGATATCTGTTCAGAATTATGAGTAAAGCTTTAAAAATGTGATTTAATCTTCCACTTACATGATTAGTGCTTCAGTTTGACACATTTGAAGGCATCTGTGTGCCTGGATGCAGAGGCATGCAAGGATATCCTACCTGGCACAGGGATAGTATCCAGCACATGGGAGGGGTGTTGGGTGGTTTATGTTAGGGCTGGCTGATGCCTTTCTGGAAGGGAACAGAGAAAGTTGTTGAAAAGTCCTAAATTTAGAAAACAGACTTTCATAAAGCCTCCTTTCTTAAGTCTTCTGCTCTCCATCTGCCTTGGTGGCCCTGCATCCAGAGTTTTTTTGTTTGGTTATTCTGGAAATCAAACCCTTTCTTCCTCTCCTTCTTTCTTTCATTTATTTATTTGAAAATCTTTTTAAAATCTGTTATTCAGTTATTCCCCCCAATCTCTTATCCTTTTTTGGGAAATTCTTTTTTTTTCCTTTTATAATTTTAGTTAATATTTATTAGGGAGGGATGCCTGGGTGGCTCAGTTGGTTAAGCGTCTGCCTTCGGCTCAGGTCAAGATCCCGGGGTCCTGGGATCGAGCCCCGCATTGGGCTCCCTGCTCAGCGGGGAGCCTGCTACTCTCTCTCCCTCTGCCTGCCGCTCCCCTTGCTTGTGCTCTCTCTCTCTGTCAAATAGATAAATAAAATCTTTTAAAATTATATATTTATTTGTTAGGGAAAGGAGATAAACATATGGTATCAATGTATTTAGATGTAAACATATATAAGGTGCTAGCCACACCCAGTATTGTGTTTTTTATTGATAAATATTTATGGATAATGTCTAATTTTATTTTGTTGTTGTTTGAGCACATTTCTGCACTAGGAAAATTATTAATGATTTCTGCATGAGGGAAAGTATTACTAGTAATATGGAAGATTATGTGATTCTTAAAAAATATAATAGGGACTTAAAAAGTTAGTTTTCTTAGGATATAAAATTAAATATATATCTAATAGACCCCTATATTTGACTGGCACTACACACACACACACACACACACACACATTTTTTAAATCCATTTTGTTCACATAACTTTAGGTTTACCACTTCTAGAAAAGCATGAATTTTTTGTATTCTTAATGCAATCAGACAGTCTTTGAATTTTAATAGGGAAATTTAATCCATTTATAATGGTTGTCATAAGTGTTATTTTGGTTGTCTATCATCTACTTTGTTTTCTGTTTTTACTCTCTTCATTAGTATAAAGTATACTTTATAGGCTATTTTTGAGAAATTGTAAAGGCATAGATAATGTCTCTATATTAGTAAATACCTTTAAGCTCAAAATACATTATATAATTACTAGGTGTGAAAAAGTTGTTTCTTTCATATCTCATATGTAAGATAAAGTTTATAAGTTTAATTTTACTTCTGTGTCATTTTTCCCACACCAGTTTTCTTATTTCATTTATGCATTTTGGAATTTTAGACCCAGATTAGCAATTTTATCTTTAATGTTACATATTTTGATTGTAGAAATTATTTTGACATAAATATTTTTAATGTTTAATGTCTATAACAATTATTTAAGAATCTTTCTTTAACGGTTTTTGGACAGCAAATCTGTATTTTCTAATGTTACAATTTTTCTCATTAATTTATGCCTTCATTAACTATTTCTTCTGAGTTACTTATACCTTCAGAAAGGATAAACCTATGATATACTTCTTTATGTTTGTAAAATTTATATCTGAATATTTTTTCATAATTTTATGACAGTCTGCTCTTATATAATCAACTGTTAAAATTATCTTTTTTAAATTAGTCATTATATTTTTTGTTTTGTTATTTTAAAAATTCCATTATAATTAATATACAGTGTTATATTAGCTTCAGGTGTACAATATAGTGATTGAACAATTCTGTACATTACATAGTCCTGATTGAGATAAATGTTCTCTTAATCCCCTTCACATGTTTCACCCATCCCCACACATACCTCCCCTCTGGTAACCACCAGTTTGTTCTCTATATTTCAGAGTCTGGCTTTTTTGTGTGTCTCTTTTTTCTCTTGTTCATTTGTTTTGTTTCTTAAATTCCACATATGAGTGATAGTGTTTGTCTTTCCGTGACTGACTTCTTTCACTTAGCATTACACCCTCTAGAGCCATACATGTTTTTTTCAAATGGCAAAATTTAATTCTTTTTATGGCTGAGTAATATTCCATTGTATGTATATACCACATTTTCTTTCTCTATTTATCTGTTTATAGACACCTCTTGGGCTGCTCCCATATTTTTGCTATTGTAAATAATGCTGCAGTAAACATTCGGGTGCATGTATCTTTTCAAAATAATGTTTTCATGTTCTCTGGTTAAATACCCATTTGTGCAATTAATGGGTCCTTTTGTAGCATTTTGCAGCATTTTTCCATTTTTTTGAATGTACCTTCGATATTCTTCACCTAGTATGTGCATCTCTTAAAGACTAGAACGTTCCGTTTTTCTGGCAATTCTCTAGACACAAGGATTTTAGCTTCTTTGAATATGAAGGTGACTCTTAGTGCTTTTTTTGCTTCAACAAAATTGTCAACCCTGAATTTGCCAACTAGCATACACTCAGTTCCTCCATTTGATACTCATATACTTGCTTATCAGCTTGTACATATATTCATTTTCCATACACTTATGTATACATTCCTTATCACCCTTGCTCTCTCTTTATCTTTGTGTACAGTAGAGAAGTCTGGATGAGTTGGAAAGACCAAGATGTCTTTGGGATTACATTGATTTTGATTTCTATTAGCCAGGAGTATATAGACCACAGATAGGAACATGACATGGGTACAGGAATGGTGAGGTAAGGGTCAGGGCAAAGAAAGCCCTGGAGTATTAGAACTATGCATTCAGTTTTAAGAACCAAGGCACACTGTTCCCTTTAGCCTTTTACCTGGTTATTTACTTTTCCCAGTCTGTCAAAAGATAGGTTCTGGGCATCACCTTGGGCTTATAATATAGCCTAAATCCCTGCTCTAGAAGTTGGCCTGGGCCTCCTGATTGCCTGGATTATCTTCTACTTTTGCAGCTGCAATAGAGTCAATTCCACAGGCCAGATGAGGTGTTCTGGCTCCCTGTAAAGTCTTTGGGACCCTCAGAGTCCCTGGAGACCCTTAACGATCTCTCTGAAGAACTCAAAGAAAGAATAGTTTGGTGGAAATGCATGACAAAAACGGGGATTTCTTCCTGTGCTTACTAATAATTATTAGAATAGTTGGATAGATAGATTGCTGCAATTGTCTGCTAGCAGTAATGGAGAAATTTATTAAAATGATCACGTCAAGGACTTACTGAAGCAGTTCTCAAATGAATGGCAACTAACAGAAAATACCAAAGACTCATAGCATCAGGAAGATGTTCTCTGCTTGTGAAATACTGTGTCTCCATAGTTGAAACATATTTCTTATTGCCTAACCTTTAAAACAGACTCTTGATCAAGGGAATAGATCTTTATTTTATGAATAATCAGTTGACAACATGTTAGTTTGGAGAGATTATCACTTTTTGCCAAAGTCTACACCATCTGTTTCACACTGTAATTACCAATAAAAGAAGGACCTAATTCACAATTTCATCATAAAAAAGTTAGATGTGATTTAAATGCATTTGTTTGTTTTTTATTTAAAGAAGTTTCAATGATGCATCTGTTACACATTTTTCAATATTTTGACACAGATGATAAGAAAAAACTCAAACAGTTATATAGCAAGCAAATATGCAAAGTTTCCAAATGGACAATTCCTGTCAGTATATGGACCTAAAAATTGGTGTTATTAACCATTAGATTAATGATCAAATAAAGGGAATTTATTATAAAATTAATGCATATTTTGAAAGGGCATTTAAAAAATTTTAAATTCAGATTACCTAAGAAATTATATCTGTAAATTTACAAAGTAGTATATTTCAAGAGGAATCAATTAATTTACATTAGGATGTGTGGCATTTGGAAGGTAATTAGGGTTAGATGAGGTCCTGAGGGTGGAGTTCTCATGAACGGAATTAGTGCCTGTGTAAGAGTCAGAGAGAGGTTGTCTCCTCTCTCTGCTCTCCACCATATGAAGATGCAAGAAGTCAGGAATCTGCAACCCAAAAGAGAGCTCACCAGAACTCAACCATGCTGGCTCCGTGATCTGGGACATCCAGGCTCCAGAACTGTGAGAAATAAATTTCTGTTGTTTATAAGCTACCCAACTTATGGTACTTTGTTACAGCAGTCAGAACTAAGTATGTGAGTTTGGGCCATCCTGGAGCCACCTTGAGTCTCTGTGAGGAAAACGGAGCCAGGAGGTGGAGAGAACAGATTCCTGATGCCATTTCAACTGTTGGATCAAGCTGTGTTGAAAAACAAGTAATACCTGGACTTATCAATTATATAATCCAGTAATTTTATAAATTATGCAGGCTTTATTTTAGTCTCTTAGCTTGCAGCTGAATGAGTCCTCATTAATCCTTGATTAAGAGCTCCTCAATTTAGAAACAAAAAGAATTCAAGCCTTTTACACAAATCATTTACATAAAGTTAGTTATATATCACTAGGAGTTCTGAAGAAATGTAAAAGATTTTTATGTTAGTTTACTGTTCTTGATTATCATATGGATTCATAAGAGAATAATGTTATTGGAACTGTCATGTGATTATGTCCTTGGCAATCAATATATGGTAGGTTCTGAAGAAGGTGCTTTTCATATATTATTTAATTTCTTTCATACAAAGAAGTTCTTAATTTTATTTTTCTTAAATTTGTTTTTCATTAGTTTACTTATTTAGAAATATTTTAAATGTAGATATAAAAATATACTGAAAACTCCATATGTACTACCAGTTTTATAACATATTTGCTTCTAATATTTTAAAACATAAGCATAAATTACATATCACAGAAAAAACTAAGGGCTCTCTCTCTAGTCTCACTTCTGTTCATCTCTACCCAGAGGTTGCCATCCCCATCAGTGTTTATCCTTTCTGTGTATGGTTTTATGCTTTATTTATTTATTATTATTATTATTTTATTTTTTTGTAGAGAGAGCACAAGAGCGAATGGAGGGAGGGGCAAAAGGAGAGGGAGAGAGAAAATTTTGGAGCCCAACATGGGGGTCCATCTCACAACCCTGAGATCATGATCCAAGCTGAAATCAAGAGTGGGATGCTTCACCGACTGAGCCACCTAGTCACCCCTGGTTTTATACTTTAATCACATGTTTATATTTAATAACCTTTCCATAATTGGATTATTTGTATTTTTAAACACTAGAAAATTATGTCATATTTTGTGGACCCTTCTACAGCGTAGCTTTTCTTTTTTTACTCTTGATTATATTTTGGAGACTTGTCTACATCTTAGTTTATTCCATAGAGATGTCTATTTTATACATGTGCCACAGTTTATTTTTTTGATGTCAGCATTACCTGTATGATGAAAATTGAAAAGATTATACAAAAAAGTATAATTACAAGTCAAACTCATTAAATACCTAGCTACAAAAAATCCTAAAGAAAATATTAAGACAACCTTGTATTCCTAGAATTAATCCAACTTTTCCAGAATAATTTGTCCTATTCATGTACTGGTAAATGTGGTTTCTTAATATTTTCTAAAAAGCAGGGCGCCTGGGTGGCTCAGATGGTTAAGCGTCTGCCTTCGGCTCAGGTCATGATCTCAGGGTCCTGGGATCGAGTCCCGCATCGGGTTCCCTGCTCAGTGCAGAGCCTGCTTCTCCCTCTCCGTCTGCCACTCCCTCTGCTTGTGCTCTTCTGTCTATCTCTCTGTCAAATAAATAAATAAAATCTTTAAAAAATATATTTTCTAAAAAACAAAGTAATTCACATTTTAGCAAAATAAAGAAAAAACAGATCATCTCAGTAGATGAATAAAAAGCATTGTATGAGTTTTGTTATCCATTCTAGGGAAAAAAATAAAACTTTGCCTTGGTACTGAAATGAGACAAATATGCCTGCTCTTACCAACTCTTTATAATATTTTGTTTCCTGACTTTGAGACATGCAAAATACAGAAACAAATACTATAAGGATTTTCATGCAAGAAAAAGTTATTTTCAGAAGATATTATTATGTTTAGAAGGTTTTAAAAGAAAATAAAAATCAATGAATAGAATTACAGTGACTTAAAAAGTTGCTAGATACCAGATCAATGTACAAAACTCCTCTACATTTCTCTATACCATCAACAAACATACAATAAAATAAATATGTGCCATCTAAAATGACTCCATCAAAATCAAGTATATATGAACAAATCAAGTAATACCTAAGACATCTTCAGAAAACTATGAAGTATTAATAAAAGGAAAGTAAAAAGATGAGGTAAATGAAAGGAGATTCCTTGTACATGAACTAGAAGATGATACCATAAAGATGTTGTCTCTGTAAATTGAATTATAGATCCAATGATATAATTCCATTAAAAATCTCTGTAGGTTTTATGTGAAGGTATGAGTGTAACTTGAAAGCTAATTGTAAAATATGCATAGAAACTCAAAGAGCCACATATAGCAAAGACACTCTTGAAGAAGGAAAAAGGGTACTGGTATAAATTTGACAGATCAGTGTAACAGAGTAAAAAACTATGAAACAGCTCTGGACATATGTGGACCCTTGATTTAAAACAATATTACTGCTGACAGTAGGGCAGAAACATTATCGTCAATATAGTATTGAACAATAAGATACTGGATAATCAGAAAAAGAAAAAACAGAAACCAAAAACTTGATCCTCCCTAGATACCAAACACAAAATCATGTCAGGTGGGAGGAGGGGAAAGTGAGCTAAATGCAAAAAGTAAAGCTATTAAGGTTCTATAAAATAATTAGAGATCATTTTCGTGAGCTCTGGGTATAAGAGGACTTCTTAAGTAAGATCCAGAAAACTCTTACCAGAAACGGAAATGTGGATAAATTGGACTACACTGAAATTAAAAACTTATTTTCTTTAAAAGAATCACTGAAGGGGGATTCCTGGGTGGCTCAGTCATTTAAGCATCTATCTTCAGCTAAGGTCATCATCTCAGGGTCCTGGGATCAAGTCCCACATAGGGCTCCTTGCTTAGCGGGGAGCCTGCTTCTCCCTCTGCCTTCCACTCCCCCTGCTTGTGCTCTCTCTCTCTGACAGATAAAGAAATAAAATCTTAAAAAAAAGAATAATTTAAAAAAATCACTGAAGGAATGAAAGATAAACCAAGAAATGGAAAGAAAATATTAAGACAACCTTGTATTCCTAGAATTAATGATATATACATTACTACTACTATGTTTTCATTAAGAAATACAAAAAGAGGGGCGCCTGGGTGGCTCAGATGGTTAAGTGTCTGCCTTTTGCTCAGTTCATGATCCCAGCATCCTGGGATCAAGCCCCACATCGGGCTCCTGGCTCAGTGGAGAGTCTGCTTCTCCCTCTCTGCCTCTCCCCCTGCTCATGCTCTCTCTCTCTCTGTATCTCTCTGTCTCAAATAAATAAATAAAATCCTAAAAAAAAATTGTTTAAAAAAGAGAAATACAAAAAGAAAAATGGGTTAGAGACATAATGGATGCTTTACAAAAGGGGATATCCAATGGTCACAATCTTATGAAAAGACACTCAGCTTCATTAGTAAGAAGGAAAATGAAAGTTAAAACTATAATGAGATACACCTCTACAACACTTACCAGAATCATTACATTTAAAAGTCTGATGAATGTCAAATGTAGGTAAGGGTGAATAGCCTAAGGAGCTCACATAAACTACTGGTATGTGAGAAAAGTTTAGCACTCTGTACTACAGTTGAAGCTGCACGTGTTGTAAGAGCCAAAATCATACCCTAGATATATCTCTAACAGCAATTCATGCACCTGTGCACCAAGAGGTATATAAAAACTGTCCAATAGCAGCAGTATGCATAATTGGCATTAATTGGATTGTCCATCAATATTTAAAATGAATAAACAGATTTTTTGTAAAATGGAATAATACTCAGCAATGACAATGAAGAAACAAGTACTGCTACATGCAACAACATAGTTAAATCTCATAAAACAATGTTGAACAAAAAATATAAATACTATGTATTCTATATATTTAACATTCAAAATGAGGAGAAACTCAACTACAGTGTTCAGACACAGACTTGGTTGGCATCTAAAGACCCAGCAGGGTTTATGAAGAAAAGTCAAGAGCTCTTCCTTAAATGTCGGGTTAGTGGTTATCTTAGGATGGGAAGGGAGGGTAAAGTGGTTTAGATAGGGCAATATGAGGAGTGGGTTTTTGAGGGTTCCATTTGCTGTTTTTTTTTCTTGATATGGCTAACTGTTACATGAGATTCATTTTGTGATAAAGCAATGAATAAAACAAAACAAGAAGTACACAATCTTAAACCTTACTCCACACCAGAATATCGTTTAGGTTTTCTGGACTGTAGGGTGTCATGCAGCTGGGAATGGGATAGGTATTTCAGGTAAGAGTTCTCATGATCTAATACAATTTAGTTTTTAAATTTTATTTTTTTAAATATAGATACACACATATGATTGAAGTGATGGTCTAAATGTCCCTTTCATTTACAACTTGTTAATAACCTGCTGAGCAGCAACCTTAGGCAATCTTTCGCTTTTACTAAGTCAGTCATTAAGAGAGGAAACTGTAAATGACCAGCAGGAAGTAAATTGCCCTTAGTTAAATGAAAATGTGTTAACTTCATTTGACTAATAAAATTACTCTTGGCGCTAAGCCACAAAATAGGAATTTGTATTCCTATTCCTACTAGGAACTTGAAATAAAAAAAAAAGAAGAAGAAAAAGAAAAAAAACCGTACACTTTGATGCTTCCGAATTTAAAATACCTTAATTATATTAAATAATTATATTTCAAAAGGCTAGAAATTCCTTTGTCATTGGTAAGTAATAAATGATTTTGAAAAACATAGGAGCTGTAGTAAAACATATACAACATTTTGAACTCCTTTTGTTAAGCAAAATTTAAAATAATTATAAAAACAAATTTTATTCAGGAAAATATGTCTCAGTTTATTGGCATCTCTTCTTAAGGCAAAATATTGACATTAAATCCTGTGTTTTCAAGTGTACACATTATATGCACTTCAAATTCAAACAATGTGCTGGTATTCTTGAACATTCTTGCTTGCCTCTCTCCCTTTGAGCACTTCTCTCTCACTTTTCTGTTTTTTCTTACCCATTCATGGGGTAGCCTAGTTCCAATGCCATCTATTTCGGGTATCCTCCCCTTTTGTTCTCAGTCTAAATGAGTAATACCATCCTTTGTTGCTGTATCCTGTGTTTACACTTCCACTATATAAAAGATAATCAGCCAATTTTTAAATTTATCCAGGTATGTTTCTATGTCACTAGATTGTAAAATTCTTTAAGGACAGGGACAGGTCTTATCCACCCTTGTATATCTATAGGACACCAACTTGGTACCTTAAAAGCTTATTTATTGAATTGAACTAAATTTAACAAGATAAAGAATACTAAGGTATAAGATGGAGTGCAAATTCCATGTTTTCTCCTCTCAAGATAAAATCATTTTCGGGGTGCCTGGGTGGCTCAGTCGGTTAAGCGTCTGCCTTCGGCTCAGGTCATGATCCCAGGGTCCTGGGATTGAGCCCCGCATCGGGCTCCCTGTTCGGCGGGAAGCCTGCTTCTCCTTCTCCCTCTCCCACTCCCCCTGCTTGTGTTCCCTCTCTTGCTCTCTCTCTCTCTGTCAAATAAATCAATAAAAATCTTTAAAAAAAAATCATTTTCAGCGAATGTGAGACAGCATCCCTGCTTAGTGACAAAGTTAGCTATACCATTTTTCAGTGGTCCATGTTTAGAGATTTATTATTTGGACAATATTAAGTTCAAGCCAGTGCTTTAAGGTGGCTTTAAGGAGCCACATTACCAAGGATACATGATTAAATTCATATTTATTATTTATCAGATGCCTCTGCCATTTTAATAGCTAACATTTATTAAACACTATGTGTCAGGTAGTCCGATAAGCACTTTGGTTGATTTATCTTTTTTCAGTCATATCACAGACCTGAAGTTGTACTATTTTATCTCCATTTTATAAATGGGGAAATGGAAACTCTGAGGCAGTAATAACAGGCACAAAGTAGCTGAGCTAGTAATGGACAGGATAAAACAATAGGTAAGGTCATGACCCAGCGTTTGACATCCTAAGATAGAAACCCATTCTACTACTAATACCCTGAGTAGTGTGAATGCTTTCAAATGTTATGATAATCTCTTCTTACAAATGCATGTTGAAAAACCTCCAAAATGCATGGACATCAAGATTTCTAATTTTTTTCACCTTGATAATATTACTAGTATCAAGAGGTTTTATTTAAAAACAAATCAGTGTATTTGAAATAGAAGAAGGTAAAACAAAAAGTGCCAAAAGCAAAGTGGATATTTTTTTTTTAAAGATTTTATTTATTTCTTTGAGAGAGAGAGAATGAGAGAGAGCAAGCACATGAGAGGGGGGAGGGTCAGAGGGAGAAGCAGACTCCCCGCCGAGCAGGGAGCCCAATGCGGGACTCGATCCCGGGACTCCAGGATCATGACCTGAGCCGAAGGCAGTCGCTTAACCAACTGAGCCACCCAGGCACCTGCAACGTGGATATTGATAGTTCAAAAAGGTACATAATCACAAATGAAATCATAATTAAGTTTTATAACCTAATGTGGTGAGTTTAAAGTTATCAGTAGCTTCAATTTTGCCCTATTATAAACTTTAAAATGAATTACTTGGCGGATACTGTTGAGACTATGATATTTCAGGTTATATTTATAGGATTTATGAATTAATATTTGAAAAATGTCTTTAAAGAACCTGTGAGTTAAGGAAATATATTAAGTTATTACAGTATGTTCCTCCTGTCTACAGCAACTTTTATGATGGAAAAATTTGTCAGGTCTGTTTATTAACGTGTCCTTTACTTAGGACTGGAGGAGTTTCCTTAAAACATCAATTAGGAAAAGAGCTGGCATAGTGTTTGCTGTCCAGTGTTTTACTTACTCAAGTTTCTTTAGACAGGTTGATAAGAGATCTATCATCTTGAGAGGGCTGTGGTAGCAGCATGTCTTTTCATTCCAATTCAGATGACATTTATTGAGACATGGGTCTGAATCATTTAATAGCTAGGCTTACTTGGCTTAACTTTAGTTGCTTTTAAGCAGAGTATTTGCAAACTAGCTACTTTTTGAAGGGATGGTTATATACAATGTCCAGTACATAGTAAAGACGCAGGAAGCGTTATAGAATGATGCTTTGGATAAGTATGAGTTGGGGAAAGTATAATCACTGTGACATGGAATTAGGATAAATAGAGATCCAAAGAAGACTGTGAGAAATCAATTCTTCTCATTCCCCAAGAAATCAGTCTAAAGCGAAGTGGCCATGGCAATATGTGAATTCCACGATAGTCTTTGCACTTAGACTGCTGTGTTCTGAGGTGAAAGAGCTTAGTGTTTACGGACTTGTAATCTTGCCTATTTCTCATAGAGCTCCATAGTCCAGGATTGGGCTTTTTCTAAGCAAACATCAGAGCACAGTACAATATTTTATGAACTACTGTTTCAGCAGCTTAGTCTAGATAGAGCAACTAGCAAACCAGTTCAAATCAGTAGAATCTAGGAGGATCCTACATCCTCAGGAATTGTTCAGATAGAACAGTTCTAGTTCTAGTCTATGCAAAAAAGAACATATAGTTCCTCCTTAAATAAGTAGATCCACATTAGTCCTATTGTGGCTGAAATTGTGGAATAATTGGTATGGTTCTTCAATAGTGCAAGATTGACAGTTCTACCTAGTTGGTGTTCTATTTGAAAGTGGAAAATATATTTTCACAAATTTGCAAAGCATAAGCAGGTGGCCTGCCTATCTTCAGCCACATCTTCCCCCATTTATCACTGTGATGCAGTAAGACAAATCCTCTTTCTCAGAGTGATCTGGACATTCCAGGGTCTTTAATGCTACTAAAACTTTTTACTTGTGCCTCTCCTAGAATGTCCTTCACTGCACAGTACACACCTTTTACAACTCAAAAAAGACTAGAAGGTCAAAATGGCATCACTCAGCTGTCCTGTCCCAGTTTCTCACTAAAATAAAGTGAAGATACAGAACAAGATTTTAAAGATCACAAATGAAAACAGGTAAAATAAAACCCAGGCAATAGAAAATGAATGGAACTTTTTCTGATTATAAGACAGATGATAAATATGTTTTGGGGGGAGTGACTGGGAGAGGTATGTGACAGACTCCTGCTAGAGGTATACCTGGCTTCCTCTTACAGAATAAAGATAAGAGACTGCCTAGGCAAAGATGAGGAGAGCACTGTGTAACACGTCTCCACCTTGTGACATTATCATTGGAATCTTGATTCAGAAACCCAGAGCCCAATAATAGATCTTGACCTCTGTCTCTCCCTTTTGGATGTGTTGTGTAGTGGGCAAAATATAGCCTTTCTTCACTCTCCTGTCCTTAACTCTGAAGTCATTATTATGCAGGAAGAGATTTCAGATCCCTGCTACAATCAAACAAGCAAACAAAAAACATGTCAGGAAATTGGGAGAAGTAACTCTTGGTGATGCTCTGCAGGATTGGAGTTATAATTCCCATTAAAAAATTAGAGTTTTCAGGGATCCATATAGAAAAAAAACTGTAAGAGACTTACCATAAGGGTTCATCCAAAAAGGAATGACAAGAAGGTAGTTCTGATATTAAAATGTTTTCTAGATTTTCTTTCTTTCTTTCTCTCTTTTTTTTTTTTAAGATTTTATTTATTTATTTGACAGAGAGAGACACAGCGAGAGAGGGAACACAAGCAGGGGAAGTGGGAGAGGAGAAGCAGGCTTCCCGCTGAGCAGGGAGCCCGATGCGGGGCTCGATCCCAGGACCCTGGGATCATGACCTGAGCTGAAGGCAGACGCTTAACGACTGAGCCACCCAGGTGCCCCTAGATTTTCTTTCTTAAAAAAAAAATGTGTGGTGGGGTGCCTGGGTGGCTCAATCTGTTTAAGTGTTGGACTCTTGATTTCGGCTCAGGTCATCATCTCAGGGTCATGAGATTGAGCCCCAGGTCCAGCTCTGTGCTAAACATGAAGCCTGCTTAAGATTCTCTCTGTCTCCCTCTCTTTCTGCCCCCCCCCCACAATGTGTGTGCTTGTATGCTCTCTCTGTCAATTAAAAAAAAAAACTTTATAAAAAAATATATGGTTATATTTAAAGTTCATTGATTATGGATAAGCAATATTTTAAAAATTGTCCTTCTACCGCCCATAGAAAACCTTTGAGGGTTTTTAAGTTTTGGAATTACATTTCAGCATTTCTACTATTGATTTCTAGTTTGTATTGGCCCTAAAATATATACTATACTATTCTTATATTACACATTTATACTATTCTTATATTACACATACTAATTTAGAGAAAGTTTTAATCTCAGTTTATGGGAATCAGGTTCTCTTTTTATGTCTACTTGATTACATCAAGACTAAAAATCATAAGCTAAATTGTTCTAATATTATAGTTCTATTAATTTTTCTCCTATGCTTTAAGGCTTACATGTGAAAGTTTAAGGGATATAGGCTTATTATAAATTGAACACTTTATTAATATAAATGATACTGTTTTTCATTCAATAACTTTATCATATTTTACCTAGTGTTATTTTGTAACTGCTGCTGTCTTTTCATCTTTCCATAGTTGTGCGATTAACCATAAAATCTCAATTTTAACTCCCAGGTCTTTTTTCTACATGATCTTCCTGGTGATCTTATCTATTCTCACGCATTAAATGCCAACTTTATGATGATAACTCCCTTATTTATATATGTCATCTGTCCTCTGAGTTCCAGATTCACATCTTCAAGTGCCTTTTGACATCTCCATTTTGATGTATCACAGACATCTCAAATATAAGTATTCCAAAAAGGAAGCCCTGATATTTTCCCCACCCAATTCCTCCCTCTACCTATCTACTTCCTTTCCAATATATCTTCTGTTATGTCAGTAAATAGAACTAATATTCACCGAGATGATAAAAACAAAAGAAAAAAAGTTTCTGGTATATCAGGCTAGCAGCAGGAAACAGAAAGTGCACTCAAGTTGGGTAAATTTGAATGAGTTTAATAAAGTTTTACAAGTATATGAGCAGGGTTAGGAAAACCACAAAGGATAGTGAAGTATCCCAGGACTAGCAAAGGTGGGAACATCCCCCTGGATGGGCCTGTGGAAGAGCAGTTGTCAAAATATGGACAATATAGCTGTTTGGAGAGAGTGACCCTTCACAGAAGACATGGTTTCAATAGAGGGTCACATCATCCCATCATGAGTCATGGAACGAAATATGAGGAAATAAACACTGTGCCCTTGATCTCTTCCACTCTGATCTCCTGCTTGTACCTGCTATTGACTGATCTCAATATGAAGCCAGATTCTGTTGATGGTCCATGGAAGTCAGGCTCTCAAGTGCACAAAGCAGGATGGAGTAGAATGGAGGTAAATTTTACTGGACAGTTTAAAAAGTATGAATATTAGGTTTATGGTTCAGATATAATTATCTCTAAAATATGATATGAAATGAAAAAATAAACTCTTAGAAAAAATACATAGTATAATTACATTTGTGTAAATCAAAATTACACAAAGAAGACTGAATATTATTCAGAAATATGTGAAGTAACTTAAAAATGTTAACCAAATTCCTGCTTATGGGGATTTCAAGGGAAGTGGGGATAGTGTCATAACTGTCCTTATGAAAGGAAAACTCAGAGCTTATTTTTTCTTTTCTCAAAAAATAACAACAAATAAAGTCAATGTGATGAAATATGTTACCTTTCTTTTAGTTTTGTATTTCTATTAAGAGGTTTCAGTCTAAAAGTAATTTTCTTCAAAAGAAAAAAGTGTATATCAAATATTATACTGTAGCAATGAAACTCCATATTCATTATAGTCACACCTTTCTCTCCCTTGCCCTCTGCCACTGACAGCCATTAACCTACCTTCTGTCTTTAGAGATATATCTATTCTTGACATTTCATATAAATGAAATCAAATAATAGAATTCTTGTGTTTGGCATTTTTCAACCTTAGCATGATGTTTTCAAGCTTCATTCATATTGTACTGTAACTTCATTTCTTTTTTGAGCTGAATAATATTCCATTGTATGGATATAACATATTGTTTATTCATTCATTGGAGGATGGAAATTTGGGTTATTTCCACTATATGTCTATTATTAATAACACTTCTAAACATTTATGTAAAAGCTTTTGTGTGTCTTTGATTCTCTTGGGTATATACCGATAAGTATAGTTGTTGGACCATATGGTAACTCTGTGTTTAAGATTTTGAGGAACTTCAAAATATTTACCAAGGTGGCTACACCATTTTACATATCCACCAGCAATATGAAGTTTCTAGTTTCTTCTTATCTTGGCAACATGTGTTAGTTTCTGACTTTTTTTTATTATAGTCATTATACTGGGTGTGAAGTGGTAGCTCATTGTGGTTTTGACAATGGCCAAATGATGTAGTGTACCTTTTCATGTGCTTATTGGCCATCTGTATATCTTCTTTGGAGAAATATTGATTTAAATCCTTGCCCATTTTTCAGATATTCTTTGTTGCCTCTCCTCTTGGACTCCCATTATGCATGAACTGGTATTGTTGATGGCATCCAAAAGTTCTCTAAGACTCTGTTCATTATTCATTATTATTATTTTTTTTTAAGATCTCAGACTGAAAAAGCTCAGTTGACTTTCTTCAATATCATTGATTTTTTTTCTTGTCCAATTAAAATTAAAATCTGTTGAAATCCCCACTCTAGTGTCATTTTCATTTCAGGTATACTTTTCAACTCCAGAATGTCTCTTTGTTTGCTTGCTTTTAATTATTCTTACCTCTTTATTAATACTCCCTGTAGTGAGACATCATTCTCAGACTTTCTCTTGACTTTCAAGGCATGGATTTCTTTACTTTAAAAATTTAGTCTTTGTCTAGTAAGTCCAGCATCTGGTGTTCCTAGAGACAGTTTTTATTAATAGCTTTTTTTTTTTTCCTGTATGGACCACACTATTCTGTTTAATTGTTGTATCTCATAACTTTTTGTTTAAAACTGGATATTTTAAATAATATGTCAGCTCTGCAAATCAGATTTATATCCCCTGCCCCATATTTGTTATTACTGCTTGTCATTCTTGTGCTGCTACTGGTGTTTGTTTAGTTATTTTCCTGGATTAAATCATTAAATTCTATATTCTTTATTGTATCCCATTACTGAAGTCTCTGCACTATTAACTTAATAGTTAACAGTGATCAGACAGAATTTCCTTAAATGCCTTAAACTAATAAGTCTCCCAGCCTTTGCTAAGAAACTTAGTGAATATTTTGGGGCAAGCCTTCAAAACTTCAATGGGCAAGGTACAACTCTGCCTTTCCTTCACTTCCTGCTTGTGCAGAGCCTTAAGGTCAGCCAGAGGTATGAAGTTAGCACCCTCAGGACTGTTCTGGGCATGTGCACAACCTTGCACATATGCATGGGTTTATAGATTCCCAATATTATCAGAGATTTTTTTACAGGACCCTATGGACGTCTCATTACTCACCATGTCCTTTTATGTTTTTTAGTAAGTTTCTTGTTAGTTTCAATTTTTAACACTGCCTTAGCAGTCACCATGTTAAACAGTTTTTCCTGATTTTTTTTTTTTTTTTTAACCATTACTCTATGGTTAGGGCTGTTCACATAAAGTGAGTCCTGAGTTAGTTCAACTAAAGAGAATGGAGATTTTCAGAGTTTTCAGACAGGTCAAATGATGACCATTCTCTAAGGATGGGGCTTTTAGGAACTCCAGGCCCATTCTGCTCTATCCAGGCTGCCAAGTTGCTGTTTTTCATAGCTACCTGTTTGCAAGTCTTTTGGTTTGTAAGGATGCCACAGAGCTAGGGAGAGATCAGTGGAATTACAGCAAATTAAAATACAGCATTGCTTACTGCTCATACTGAGATTTAGCCATATTTGTTGAATAAACTCTCCTCAAATTGTTGTAATTCTTTAGTTAATGTCCAGAGTTCTAAAAAATTGATTTGACAGTTTTTGCCAAATGTCATTGACTTTATGAAGGACTGAATTTTCAGAGGTCCTTAGTACACTGTTCAAGAAGTCAGGTCTTGACTCTCCTTAAATATTACTGAATTGAAATCAGTTCTCTGAATGTTGTGGACATTCCTAAGAACATATGTAGTTTGATACTTGAAGGATGTCACACACAAAGCAAATGATTTATGAACCATTTTATCCTGACATTGGGTTTAGGTATATAAAAGATAACTGGGATGTTCTCCAGTGAGTTATGAAATTAAAAAAAAATAAATGTAAATCTGTATGTTATTTCCAATTAGCAGCATCTAACATTCCTGTCATTTATAATATAGAGAGCAAGTTTTGCAGAAAATGCAAGCAAAAGGTCAGAGATAGCATTATCTCAGCTTGAGTCTAAATAGATTTTTATATAATAGTAATAATTGCAGGATGACTGAAGCAGCTTATTAAATAAAGTAGACAAGTCCAGAAAAATAAATTATTTAATATGAAATCAGAAAATGTGACTGTACTTCTTGAAGAGCATCTAGACTTTAGAATTTTGGAGCTCCTTATTTCATAAGTTCTAGACTTGTATAAAGTACATTTTTTTAAAAAAACATTTGAGCTTAAATTATTAACAAATACATAATATATGGTCAAATATGCCATCATATTTACTTTAGTGGTAAAGAAACAAGGATACACAGTTTTCCAGTATGACGAGAAGGATTTCGAATATAGTGCATGAAGAATATGTGTAAATCAAGTTGGTGTGACTCGATGATATAAACGAAATGATTACATGGCTGAAGGAAGAGTCCTGGGAAATATATCAACAAAAATTTTGATTAGTTCACAAAATCATCAAGTTGAAGATGTCACAAAAAGAGAGAGATTCTAATTGTAATGCCTCTACCATATTGACCCATTTATTCATAATGCATTCGTTTATTCATTTCATTTCATTAATTTTACAGTGATTCTTTCTCCTCTGTTGAATCCTGGTTGGCCACGGAATACATTTCAGACCCTTGTGTTGGTTGGTATAAAGAGCTCGTCATCAGTTGATCGCCATACGCTTTTCTAGGCTCATCTCTTGTCAGTTTTCCTCTCTGAAAGCCCACAGTCTTCCAAACAGTTATACTGACCACATTTGCAGTCCAAATGCATCTGAGCTTCTGCTTTCAATTCTTTCTGCATGCTCTTTTTGGTTTTGGAACTACCTTTTGACCCCTTGCCTTGAGTACCCAGTTTAAATATTACTTTGTGCAGCCTGTCCTAACTTTAGGGAAATCTTATAGTACAGTGATTAAGGATAAAGATCCTTAAGTCACTGAAATTCTAGCTGCTCCAAGTTTCTTATCTGATAAAAGGAGATAGTAATAGTACCAGCCTCACGGACTTTTGTGAGGATTAGTTGTGTTAATACATGCAAAATGCAAAATTTTTAGTCAGCACAGTAAGCTGCTACTGCCACCAACAGCAACACTTTGAGAATGTAAGGGGCATAGAAAGAATTGTAGAAGATGAAACTGGAGTGGAAAAGAAGTGATAATTGCTCAGTGGAGTCTGAAGAAAGGAATTAAGAGACAGTAACATGCTGGAGCAGCAGGTGTGGACTCCTCAGACCCAGGATGGGGCGGCGGGGGAGGGCAGGGAAAAGGATTTGACCAGAATATTGGGAAGGATCCTCTCAGGGCTTGAATTTCTGCTGCTACTAGTTCTCTGCACACTGACCAAAATTTATGATTATGTTGCCTCTAAAAGCATGTGCAGTCTCATGTTCCTATTACATCCAATTTAGCTTTATTTGAACAGGAAGCACAGAAAATGTTTCTATCTAGGAAAGAAAAAATGAGTATGCTGGCAGCATTTTTCATGATACATTCCTTAGAGACCTGGTCCCTTGAGATGTTCCTTGAGGAAAAATATTATATGAGAGACTAGGCTTGGGAAATATTGCATCCTCTCAAACTATATTCCTTTTTTGGTAGTTCACACATTATATTTGGCTATTGAAGAATCTGTAAGCCTGTAGTACGGTATCCTGCTTAATTCCATTTAACATAGTGTTTCACAAATTATTAACCATTGAAATTACACTCACTCATCGTTTATTTTTTGGCTATTATTTAACACCAATTAGCACTTTGTGAAAAGAAATTTTGCAATTTATTAACTTCCACAAAGATTTAAGGAGAATTTTCTAGTATAGATCTTCATCTATGTCACTATAAGGCCGTCTTTTGGGTGGAGTATTGGCAAATGCCACATTGTAATGCAACTCGATGTCTTTAGTTATCTAAATTAATTAAAACCTGCAGGCCTTAACATTTATACAAATGGACACAGCAAGAGTATAGTGCTTAAATGCAAATTAACTAATCTTAAAGCTTGAGAAATCTGGCCATAAAAGATAAATTTGAAATATTACCTTACATGTACCAACCTTTAAACTCAAACTTTAAATCCCCCAATAAAAATCAGTGACCAATTCACTTAGCCAAAAATAAGAGAGGACTTCACAATTCTATCTCCAGGGCAGCCTGAAGTAATAGAACATATTCCATGGTCCTTACTGAGCCATTATACCTACTAGAAATGCCTCGTTTCCTTCTCTTACCAGTCAATGCAGATGGAGTTTAAAGAACACCACCTACCCCTCCCTGTCCCCCTCTCCTTCTTCCTCTTAGCTCCCACTGCTGCCACCTTCATCCTTATTGGTTCCAGGCAGATTTGGAATCAGCCCTCAAGTATATTTTTCTCATATGCTGTGCTCTTTATTTAAAGAGACACACTTTGCACACACTTTATAGAGATACACTTGAAATTAGGAATTTAGTAGCTAATCAATATCATGTTTTTAATTTTTTTCATGAAATTCTATTCTTCAGAATAAGTTGACATTTTGAGTGTGTAATATCACCTAAAAGATGAAAGAAATGTTAGAATTGAATGTACAGCATCATGCCCAGCAAAGACTTAAGTTCCCAGTGTGAGAACATGGATAATGATCTGAAGGCTGAAAGTCACACCTCAAAGGCTTCAGAAAATAGTGAGAGATGTCACTCTTCTGCGTCAGATGAATGTAATCCCATAAATTGTCGCTAGAGATTCAGTATGCGGGGAAATAGAAAGTCTTAGTCCGAGAGGCAGAAGAAGGTCTGGGGCTCAGTCCTGAGTATAACATTTACAAGTCAAGCAGACTGTGTTGTATGAGATTTGAATGACAGATTACATCTTCTTAGTGCCTTAGTTTCTTCCTTAGCACAACAACTAGTTATATTATTTCTGCCTACCTCACAGGGCTGTTAAGGGGAACAGAACATTTGGTTTTTGGGGATGTCACGTCAGCAGGACAAAGAGTTCCCTAATTCCTCTCCTCTGTCTCTACCAGTCATTACTTTTCATTCTGTCCTTTAGATCTTCCTATGATCCATCTCTTCAATGTCTTCAATGTTTTGTTAAGTGTCCTCGGTTGCCTGTCCTCTGAATCCACTGTTCATGCTAGCTGTTAAATCCTCAGCTCTGGATTAGTTCAGCTATTACCCTTCCTTCTTCCTTAGCTGCAACTGTGGAGCCCTGCTGGAGAAAAATAACATATTGGTGCTGCCATAAATCTGTGTCTTCCACCCTCAGCTGGGTTCCAACCCTGTCCAGTAATCTCTCTCTATTTCCTGGGTGGGGAATTGTCCAGGCTATGTCTGCTTTTCTCAGATAACCCCTTTATTCCTCATTTTTGTCTCTTCGTTAACAAAAAGTAGGAACATCCACAAAGGAAGTCCCCCAAATTTTATCTTTATAAACATTTTATAGCTACAAAATTACTTACAACATAGCTCATCTGTTTCCCTAGTTTTATCTGACATAGCGGGAAAGTTGATGTTACTCTACCTATGCTTCAAATCTCCTCATCTCCTGCTTCTTCAGTGACCTGAACCTATAGATTCCCTCTTCTGTTTTATAGCTTCATCCTCTTCATGTCTTAAAATAGAATTTATTCTTTAAAGAAGTCTGGGGTTCACTGCTCGGAAGGAATGTGAGTGGAAAGTATAGCGATTTGCCATATACCCTCTGCCCCCACACCCACACAGCTTCCCCCACCATCAATATCCTGCATCAGAGTGGTACATTTGTTATAAATAATGAACTTACATTGACACAACATTATCATCCAAACTTCATGGTTTACAATAGGGTTTACTCATGGTGTTGCACATTCTATGGGTTTTGGCAAATGTATCCACTAATATATTACCATACAGAATAGTACCTCTGCCTTAAAAATCCTGTATGCTCTGCCTATTCATCTGTCCCTGTCCCCAACCTCTGGCAACCACTAATCATTTTACCATCTATATAGTTTTGCCTTTTCTAGAATGTCACATAGTTAGAAACATACAGTATGAAACCTTTCCAGATTGGCTTCTTTCACTTAGTAATATGCATTTAAGTTTCCTCCCTGTCTTTCTATGGCTTGAAAGCTCATTTCTTTTTAAGGCAATCCTCTTTATTTTCTCTCTTTTCTTTCTGTCTAGGAAGGTAAATACTCATTTATTTAAGTACTTTAAAATCTCATCAGTCTTTAATCCAAACAAACCAATAAACTAACACATAAAATGTTCCTACAAACCCTTTGTCCTTCACAGGTCATTCTTTCTTTCCCTTTCTCTAATAACCCGGATTCTTATGTTATTTACAGTCACTCTTTATTTTCTCTTTTTCAATTTACTTCCCACCCCTACACTGAAATCTAACTTCCACTTACATATCCACAGTTTTTTTCCATACTGGCATCACCTCTAAAACCTTTTTTCTTTTGATTTCCGTAAGAACAATATCCTGATTATCTCTCTACTCTTCTTCATTCTCCTTTACCTCCTCTTCCCTTTGATCTTCTTTTTGAATAGGAGATAGATAGATGATAGATTGATTGATTGATTTCACTCTGCACATTCTCCTCGGACAATCTTATCCACATCCATGCCTTTTATATTACGGTATAAATTGTAGGCAGTCTTTGCTTTTCATGGTACCATGTTGACTGAAACATGTGCACACTGGAACCATGTCTGCACTTCACATGGTTATCATGCAAAGACATGTTTCTTATATGCATGGGTTTTAGTTAACACAGTATCATGCAAAGTGAGGATTAACTATATATACTCATCTTTATCCAGAGCCCTGCACATGAATATATTGTTTTCTTCCAGTTATCTCCACTGGCTTTCCCAAGGACTCCTGAATATTTGTAGGTCCAAATCTGAATTTTTCAGTCTCTATCAACACTCCCCCCTTGCCATGTTCTCTATCACAGGCAATCAGTCAGTAAACAGTTTGATATTTATTAGCACATGTTATAGCCAGGCACTGTGCTAGATACCAGTGATACAGTGATGGTAATATTTCAAAATGTCCTCTGCCCTAATGTAATACACAGTCTAGTAGAGAAGGCAACTTCCCAGTATAATAAACAACTAGTAATGATTATAGTTATCCAGTGTCCTGTAAAAGAGGTTATTACTGAAAGAGAAGATGAATATGTAGATTTCTCTGAGGAACTGATAAATAAGCTGAGATGTGAACATTAAATTGAAATTAGGTAAAAAAAAAAATAGAGCAAAAGAGTATATAAGGATGGGAAACCACATATGTAAAAACTCAAAGTAGGGGGGAAAATGGGCTTCTCCAGGAATTGATACTGTAGTTGTCCATTTAGTTGATATGATAAAAGTCAGAGGAAGATTAAGACACAGCAAATCTGGAGAGATGAATAGGAAATGAGCATGAGGGTATTTGTGATTACCATTTTCTTTTGTATTGCGTAAGTCAAAATCTGCAAGTCATTCTCATTTCTCCCTATCATTCACTCTGTGTAAGTATTCTATTACCAAATTCCATCATCTCTATCTCCTGAATACCTATCAAACATGTCTTTCTATCCCATTTCCTCACTCAGAGTTCTAACCAACAACAGACCTACTGTACTGTTATTTTACTATCTGGCATCTGATTATCTTGTCTCTATTCCCTCCTATGTCCTAAAACCCAGGCATACATTGACTGACTTATCCATTGATTAATTTTTGACAAACACTTACAGGAGGTCCCGCTCCATATATAAGCTCTTTTAATTCTCACTATTACTATATTTAGAAAGTGCTGTTATTATGTCCATTTTACAAATAAAGGCATCAAAGTACAGAAAACCTATTATAGTTCCTAGTAGCATTTCTGGTTAGAGGCCTTGCATATGCTGTTTCTTCTTCATGGAAGCTCCACTTTCTTAGTACTCTTTCTCAAGCTAACTTTTAATCATCCTATAGGTGTCTCTTCATTCAGGGGGATTTCCCTTATCTTTGAGACTTGATTTTATTTCCTTGCCATATGCCCCATACTGCATCATTCAGTATTATAATAATCTGCATGTCCATTTTCTTCTCTGGACTCTAAGCTTGTTGTAACTATGTTTGTAATTGCAATTCTATAATTATTTTTTAATGAATCGGTTAATTGAATCATCATATGAGAAATTTAAGTGCAAAAGTGCTTTGAAAATTATAAATGACCATAAATGTGTTGTTTATAAATAATGAGAGTACCAATAATGACAATTATGTTTATTCAACTAACAATTACCTACACTTTACAAGATACTCTATTATGAAGAGGGAATAAATAAAGATGAATAAGGAATAACTACTGCCCTCAGGGAACTTACATTAAAAATAATTATATCTCTGAAAAACAAACTGAGGGTTCTAGAGGGGAGGGGAGTGGGAGGATGGGTTAGCCTGGTGATGGGTATTAAAGAGGGCACGTTCTGCATGGAGCACTGGGTGTTATGCACAAACAATGAATCATGGAACACTACATCAAAAACTAATGATGTAATGTATGGCGATTAACATAACAATAAAAAAGAAAAATAATAATTATATCTCATTACCTAAAGTAGCTTTTTGAAATGAGTGCATTTTTAAGTTATTTGTGTGCCTTGAAAGATAAAGGCCTAGAAATAATATATTCAATGTTATTTATATCACTTTACTTTCTCTTTTTTATGTTTGTGAAATGTTGGGACTCATAAAGCACTTCAGCATAAACATTACACAGACCTCTCACATAGTTAAGAGGCATGATCTGGTTACTTGAATTTTTTTTTAACTTTTTGAGTATGAATGGACTAAAAACGGGCATTACTTAGAGCTCCATATATTCATTTATTTGTCATTCCATTTATCTAACATTTTGTAAAAATACATAATTTTTATGCACAGTATTGTAAAGCCTGGACATACAATTTTAATGTAGCAGTAAACCAGAAACAGTAAGATCTTATGGTCATTTGTTGTGAGAGGGGCTATAGGGATAGGAAACTGTGCTGAAACTCTCCTGGGAGATGGAGACAAACTATTGCAGAGAAAGAAAAAAAAAAAAAAGGAAGCATTATATGAAAGTTCTTCCTACCAGCAACATTGTTGAAGGTTTAGGGTTATTGTAGCTCAGAGAATAGTAGGCGAGGCAGATGATGGCCAATGTGCACTCTATGGATTATTGAAAAGTTGGGAAGTAAATCTGCCATAATTCAAGAGGCTTACTGGTTGCCTCCAAGACTTAATGCAGATTTCAGAGAAAGAATAAGTCTCTTATCCTAATGGTGACTTGTCCATCATAATCTTGGTAGGGACAGAAGTTAGTAAATGCAGCAGAGTCTTGGGAAACCTACAAAATGCAACATAAAAGTAAGTATCCCCCAAGGGAATTATCCCCATGATCTTCATCTTATGGTATTCTGAGAATAAAATATTTGGATCTGATGAGCTAATAAAGACATGTTACATCAGTGTAGAGAGAATATTCTAGATCTAAAATCCTTAAACAAGGACAATTTAACATCCCACAGTTAAAAAAAAAACAAAAAACTAGTCAGTAAATTTTGAACATTCTACATCACTAGAAAAAATGACTATGACTCATCTGACTAGCAAATTAGCAAAAGAGATTCTATTAAAGCAGAGTAAAATTTTTCATCTCCAAAAGGTCCTAGTTTTTCTTGCTCAGGCTGGTTATGAAAATGTTATGTATAGAATGAAAAATAAATCTAAGAGGTTTGATAGATTATGTAACTATTTTATACTGACTACTTAAATAGATGAGGGGAAGCAATTTCTTAATTGTGGCTGGTCAAAGATACATCTTTTGCCTTATGTCTGAGTTTGTTATATGTATTCAAAACTATTATTCTGTTTTTTAACTTAAATTTTGTTTTTATTAAGAAAAAAATATGGTGGAGAAACCTATAATAATGAATAAAAAATTAAAGATTGTATGTAAAGTAACTCGTACAATGCCCACAATATTGGCAATAATGATATATTATTTCCATTGTTTAAAAACAGTATTTACCTATTTATACAAAATAAGAAATGATTTTTTTGTTATTTTATTGCACTAAAATTACTTACAGTAATGTAAATCTCATATGTGGATTGTTGAGTCCTGACAAGTACATATACCTGTGTAACTGACATCTCAAATAAGATACAGAACACTTTATCAAGAAGTGATAGAAAATTCCCTCATGCCCTTTCCAGTCCTTCTGCCTAGCCTGCCCTACCATAGGCAGCCAGTGTCCTGCTTGATAGCCTCATGGATTAAGTAAGAAATTCCTTTTTCAAAAATGTCTCATAGTTGAGTGGAAATTAGGGTGAACACCTTTTTATAAAATGTTATCCATACAGAGTCCCTCTAAATTAAAAGGCAAAAATAAAAATATTGCAAGGAGGAGAAAGATCCTCTGTTGGATTAGAAGACGAGGGAATTTGATATAATTAAAAATACATGTCAATTGAACAACCAAGGTTTGTTCTTACAAAGGTGATGCGAATAGTGATGGGCTTACACAGTTAATACAAGGACCTTTATCCCGTAAGTCCCCCAATGAAATGAAGATAATATTGGACAGAACAAGAGACTTTTTGAATTGAATGTTGAATAGGTAGGAATATAAAGTATCTCCCCTCAATAGATCTTGAATTCCAAAACCAGAAATAATGTCTCACTCAATTTTTGAATGTCCTACAGTACCCAAGTCATAGAAACTAGCTGATTGTAAAAAACATTCGTTGCCTGAATATTTATCTTAAATAGTCATTGGTATGAACTCTTTTGATGCTTCCACAGACTAAACAAACAGAAAAAGAAGTTTTTATTTTGGAACTCTATAGTAGGATGGATTGACAAGATTGATTATATGTGCTAGAATTAGAGAGTTCGTATCATCTAAAGCAAGAGTTGCATACTCAAATGTGAATGAGGACCAGACAAATAGTGTATCAGAATGAAACATGCCTTGTGGGAACTAATGAGTGCATGACTATCTAAATGGGGCAGTCTCTAATCCACTGTGGTCAGTAGTAACCATCAGAAGTTGTTACCATGCAGACCCACTTGCCATGGAGGAGGGGTCTCCCTATAGAAATTATAGTCATTTAGGAATTCAGCAACTACCAAAGGAGGGTCCTAAAGCAAGGAGGAAGGAGAACAGTAATACTCTTAATCTCCCTTTCTTCCTGTCCTTTGATGTCTTGTGGTACTTCCCATTGGCCAAATCACATAGCAAACCAGTCAGTAATCTGCAGGGGCCAGCCACTGTGGACTCAGAGCAGAGGAGAGAAAGGTAAAGAGCAGGTTTCTGGTGCCAAGTAAAATATAACCAGCACAAGGAGTAAGTGTTTTCCTTGTAAAAATGAGAGGAAAACTGTACTTCACTGTTAATGGTTATACATTTCTCTCTCTCATTTATATAATGCTGCTATGCTTTATTTCAGATAAAAAGGATGTGTAATATTTAGAACTGTGTCAACACATTGAAATGGGTATATATGATATTCAAATAAAGAGGCACTATTTTCAATTTACTAAATATTTACTGTTTGACTACTATGTACAAAGCCTGCATGATTGGATATTCTCTACAATCAAGGACAGAACAAGGAATAGGCTTAAAGTGCAAGATGAAGAATTTATCATTAGTATTAGTAAGACCATGGCCTTGTTTTAAATATTTACCTGTCTGAGCTGACTTAGATTAGCACAACCTGCAGACAGAGCTATGAAATCTGCTTTCTTTATACCTAGGTGATATAATTTTTTTTTTTTGTAATGGAGGAATGATATTCACCTAGAAATAGAAAGGCTAGGATTTAGTAATTCCTGCTCACAGGTCCAAAGAAATTTAATCTACTCATAATGCCAATTTATGTGAACAAATGTCATACAAATAAATTGCTTTAGAATTTTTTTCCTGTAAACACAAGCAAATAAATGGCAATCAGCACCTCTTCTACATGGCAGTATACAATGACTGTAGGATTTTTTTATGAGCACAGTGTCAAAACTACATTCGAGGGGCGCCTGGGTGGCTCAGTCGGTTAAGCGGCTGCCTTCGGCTCGGGTCATGATCCCAGGGTCCCCGGGATCAAGCCCCGCATCGGGCTCCCTGCTCGGCGGGGAGCCTGCCTCTCCCTCTCCCTCTGCCTGCCTCTCTGCCTACCTGTTCTCTCTATCTCTCTGTCAAATAAATAAATAAAATCTTAAAAAAAAACAAAAAACAAAACTACATTCAAGAATAGAGGCAACTTCCAGAAAAATGTTTAAATATTATGCTCTTGTTTACTATATTTTACCATATGTGACTATACTACAAATAAAATGGACTAGTCTCTGCTCAAGTTATTTGAGAAACACCCTACAAAGAAATCCTTTCTACTCACATGAAAAGTATATTAGTTTCCTAGGGCTGCTGTTACCAAGTACCACAAACTGAGTGTCTGAAAACAACAGACACTTCTGCGGTCATAATTCTGGAGGCTAAAAGTCCAAAATTAAGGTGTTTTCAGGGCCGTCTTCCCTCTGAAATCTGTAGGGCAATCGTTCCTTGCCTCTTCCTAGCTTCTGGTGGTTTCCAAGTAATCTTTGGTGTTCCCAGGCTTGCAACTACATATCTTCAATCTCTGCCTTTGTCATCCATGTCATTCTCTCTGTAAATCTCTGTCTTCATATGACTGTCATATGAAGACATCAGTCATATTAGATTAAGGTCCCACTCTACTCCAGTATGACCTCATTTTGACTAATTATATCTACATTTGGAGGTACTGGGAAGTAGGACTATAACGTATCTTTTAGGGGGAACAATCCATAACAAAGAATAAGCAGTAACATTTTAAGTGCACATCTAGAAATGGGAACTAAAGAGGTTCTTGTAAAATCATTCTGTTATTATTCTGTTTTTCTAACAAAAAAATTCTGGTATTTACTTAAATATCTTTTGGTTGTATTCAGTTGATTCAGATACAGCCAGTTGAAATGTAAACAAATTAAAGTAAGTATTTTTTTGAATTTGTTCAATAATTAAAAGCACTTTAATTTTCTATTACCCATCCCATTCTATTGATAAGTTGTCTTGGTGTTAGAAATACTTTTATTTAGAGTTTTAATAAGATTAATTAGAGGATAAATTAGGGTAGGATTATATTGGAGAAAAAAAAGTATTAGTATTTGTTGAAGAGACTGTCTTTTCCCCATTGCATATTCCTCCCTCCTTTGTCATAGATTAATTGACCATATAACTGTGGGTTTATTTTGGGGCTCTCTAGTCTGTTCCATTGATCTATATGTCTGTTTTTGTGACAGTACCATACTATTTTGATTACTACAGTAGTAGTAGAATCTCTTGAAATCTGGGATTGTGATGCCTCCAGCTTTGTTCTTCTTTTTCAGCATTGCTTTGGCTATTTGAAGTCTTTTGTGATTCCATACAAATTTTAGGTTTATTTGTTCTAGTTTTGTAAAAAATTCTGTTGCTATTTTGATAGGGATTGCATTAAATGTGTAGATTGCTTTGGGTAGTATGGATATTTTAACAATATTTGTTCCCCCAATCCAAGAGCATGGAATATCTTTCCATTTGTTTGTGTCATCTTCCATTTCTTCCATCAGTGTTTTATAGTTTTCAGAATACAGGTCCTTCATCTCCTTGGTTAAGTTTATTCATAGGTATTTTATTACTTTTGGTCCATTTTTATATGCTAACAACGAAGTAGCAGAAGGAGAAATTAAGAAAACAATCCCATTTACAATTGCACCAGAAGTAATTTTTTTTTAAGGCAAAAAGGAAACAAAATTTGAGCTGAGGTCTGGGAATTTTAGGGAATATACATTCTTATTTTTTTAGTTTTATTATAAAATCATAAATGACCCTGCTTTTAATTTAAAATGCAAATTATATACGAGGTTTTAAGTATTTTAAAAAAGGGAAATGCCCTCATTACATCCCTTTATGTATTCTACCCTAGCCTACTCCCCAGACTGACCACACTGTTAAAATTTCACTATGTATTGGTGAGGTTGTGTACATGTGTGTATATGTGTAACACATACATGATGAAACTTACATCTGTGTTTCCTTTGAGAAATAATTTAATAGAATTACTGTGTTTGTGACAAATGACTCTGAGGAAGTACTAAAACAATGGATATTATTTTTTTCAAACTTTTTTAAACCTGTTAGATTTTCTCAGGTTGTGATAAGAACATATTCCCCAAATTTCAGTGGATTAATAAAATAGAGGTTTGCTTCTCACTTAGGTTACAGGTATAATTCAAATTAGTGGAAACTCTGCTCCATAAAGGCACTCGAGGGCCCCAGTTGATAAACACTCAAATTCTGTAGTTGTACCATCTGGGAACAAGTAGGCTGTTTTTAAAACTCCAATCTGGAAGTGGCACATTTCACTTCCCTCTATAGCATGCTGGCCAGCACTGGTTAAGGTGCTACGCCTTACAATAAATGGGGCTGGGATATTTTGGAAAGCACAGTGCTAGTCACCTAGCAGTAAATGACTCTGCCATGCTAACTCACAGACACATCAAATTACTGATATAATCCTGGGGTTTCAGGTTAAAGACAGTGCAATAATAGATAGTTATCACAGGATTGGTAGGTAAATATCACCTTTCTGTGACCACATAATTGTGTGACTTCAAGTGATTAACTTTTTAAAAAAAATATTTAAACACAGATTCCTATTATAATACACTAACAATTTTTCTTTAAAATCCAAGCATGTATAACATAACCTCCTTTATTAATAGCTACATTCCACAGGAGATAACACTAACTTTTAAAGGCTGGCTATCTCACAGTTATAGGTCAAAAATAGAATACAGTAGTTAAAACAAAACTTTTAATACTTTAGAAAGATCCTGGCCCTTATTAGCATACAGATGTTGATAGTAATTTACCTTTATACAAAATCTATATAGTGTCATATAAATATTCAGTAAACCTTTTCTTGTCTGCATATTAAAGCAATGTTATAATCACTTTAACATATATTAACCCATTTAGTTATATCAACAATGTGATGAATTAGTTGCCATTTTTGTTCCTATATTTAGTAAGACAACTGTAAGAGGCAAAGAAGTGCTTAATATTCTTTAACACCAACATCAACAGTTTCGCATTTGTCAAATATTCCTCATTAGACTGCTAACTGAGATTTATGACTTCTGTGTTTTCCTTTGTTTTTCTAATCATGTCTGAATTAAAGAATATAAGCCTCCTTATTTTCTGTTTTCACAAACATACATATATATTTACTTTTACATAAATAAGATGACAAATATTGCATATATTACCATTTTTATATCCCTCAATTTTTGATTACTGAATAGAATGTGATTAACCAGTGCTCTATTGATAGTCAATTGAGTATTCCCCCAATTCATTCAGTTGCAAATAATGTTCTATGAATAGCTTAGTCAAAGCACATGTGCATTTTTTTGCCAAAATCTCCAAAATTGCCGAACTTATACTTCCCACCTACAGCGTTTCTGTGTGCCTTTTTTTTTCTTTTTTTTTTAAATACACCATTGCCAACATGTGGTATTATGTGATAGAAAAAAGTAATACATGCAGTTTTTCACTTATGAGTGAACATCAACAGCCTATATACATCTTGTCTTATAAACTGTTTCTCATCTTCTTATACTTATATGCAGTTGTTTCACTTTCTTATTGATGTAAAGGAGTCCTTAGCATATATGGTATGCAAAGTAATCACCCCCCACAAAGATGTCTGCATCCTAATCCTCAGAATCTGTAAATGTGGTACCTCACATGGCAAAAGAGACTTTGCAGATATGATTAAATTAAAGATCATGGAAAAATTCTGTTGGATTATCTAGGTGGGTCCACTGTAATCACCAAAGTCCTAAAAAAGGAAGACAAAAGTCAGAGAAGGAGACATGATGCCAGAAGAGGTCTGAGTGAAAGAGAGCTATAAGCCAAGGAATGTGGGCAGCTTCTAGAACCTGGAAAAGGCAATGAATGGATTCTCCCCTAGAGCTTCCAGAAAGAATGTGGCCCAACTGGCATCTTGATTTTAACCTGTCAGGTCCATATTTGTACTTAATGCCAAAAGTATGAGATGAATAACTTGTGTTGTTTTAAACCACCAAGTTTGTGGTAATTTGTCTTGCAGCAAAAAGAAACTACTACAAAATATTAAGGCATTTGGTCCAATGCCAGTTGATACGTGTAATTACTTTAACTCTGTCCTTTAGTCCTTGTTTCTAATGTTGGGTTTTGGCCACAGTATATTTTAAAAGTACTCAACATTGATACTCAAATCAAATTTTTTTAAGGAATTTTAGAGTTTTGTATTTTTTATACAAAACTTTGATCTATCAATTTATTTTGATGATGCAGTTAAAGTGGAAATCTAACATTATTGTTTTTCTCCAGAACAAATGACAAGAGATCACAACTTCCTAAGCATGGGTGATATGTTTTATAACTGTGATTACTCCAGAAGTCTATTTCTTGAACCAAATTGCCACTCAAAAATTATTGCTTTGGAAGATAATAGTGATTTTTTTGTGTATGATTTATTTTGATGACAGTTACGATTTTGACTAATGTCTCTTCAACCTGAATAAGAACATAGCAGTGCAAAGGAGATGTGAAAATATGCGCAGAAACCAGGTTAAGTGAGCTTTCCCCAATCCTTCATTTTTTGATGTCTAGAAAAAGAGCATAAACTGAAAATCAGAATTTGTCCCTCTATTTCATATATGAAATATTCATAGTAGAATAATAATGGCTTTAGTGTCAGGAAAGTAAGTGATTGATTTGGTTGCTTAATTCACAAGGTACCGTATCACTTGGGGCAACAAAGGTAAAACTGGACTAACTGATTATTTTTGTCACTTCTAACTCAGTGGATTCTTGGGGAGTCCTCTGGAGAAAAGCTGCCCAAATGATGAATGGGGATTTCTAGCCCCTGGATCGTAGGCATGAATTTTAGTATTCAAGCCATCTCTAATTATTTCCTTTCTATTCTGTGTTCATTTATAAATCTCTAAGAAAAATATAAAGAGACAATCTCCTTGGTGAACATTAAAAAAAATAAGGAAACCAACACAAAGCAGGTACCACTAGCTTTTTATTAAGTTGCTGAAAATAAAAGAACAGGTGGAAAGCTTTATAGCCTCTTCATCAAGCTACAAGGAAGGGTATTGAACTCTAGGCATGATAGTGACTTGGAATTAATGTATTTAGTGCAATTTCAATAGAATTAAAGTAGAGAAATGCAAAATGTGAAAATGCTAGTTTCTGCTTCTCAAAATATTTCCCCACAGTTTAGAGAAAATGGTTAGTAAGGAATCCTCATCATTAGTATTTAAAAGAAGTTCTGTGTCTTATAATTAATTACATTGTCTTCACAAGTTACTGTGAACTCCTTTCCAACAACACAGATATTCAATAGGAGGCTTTTTTTCTGATGAACATTTGGAAACATTAGAATGACAGAAATTCTGGTATGTAATTAATTTGTAAATTCAAACTAGCATAAGTATGAATCACATAGAAATAATTTAGTTTTAAGCAAGATGCAAACCTTGCCTGTATCAGTAATGGTCACTGGAAGTTAACATTAAATGCATTGTTCAGGTTTGGGATATTGGTGCGTTTGGGAATCTGGATCTATTTTTGGAACAGGAATTAACACTGCTAGCTAAGGAACTTCCGGTGCCTCCAAAACCCATTATAGCCTATCTCTTCCACTGTTTACAACTAAAACTCTGAACAAAACAAAAAACCACCTCTCAAGGACTCTGAACTGTTGACAGTAGTCAGCAGAATAAACCTAACCAAAGAGGTAAATGATCTGTACTTGAAAACTATAGAACACTCAGGAAAGAAATTGAAGACACAAAGAAATGGGAAAGTGTTCCATGCTCATAGATTGGAAGAACAAATATTATTAAAATGTCTATGCTACCTAGATCAGTCTATACATTCAATGCAATCCCTATGAAAATACCATCAACTTTTTTCACAGAGCTGGAACAAATAATCCTAAAATCTGTATGGAACCAGAAAAGACCCCAAATAGCCAAAGGAATGTTGAAAAAGAAAACCAAAGCTGGTGGCATCACAATTTGGACTTCAAGCTCTGTTACAAAGCTGTAATCGTCAAGACAATATTGTACTGGCACAAAAACAAACACATAGATCAATGGAACAGAACAGAGAACCCAGAAGTGGACCCTCAACTCTATGGTCAACTAATCTTCAACAAAGCAAGAAAGAATGTCCAATGGAAAAAAGGCAGTCTCTTCAACAAATGGTGTTGGGAAAATTGGACAGCACATGCAGAAAATGAAACTGGACCATTTCCTTACACCACACACAAAAAGAGACTCAAAATGGATGAAAGACCTCAATGTGAGACAGGAATCCATCAAAATCCTTAAGTAGAACACAGGCAGCAACTTCTGTGACCTCGGCCACAGCAACTTCTTGCTAGACATGTCTCTAAAGGCAAGGGAAACAAAGGCAAAAATGAACTGTTGGGACTTCATCAAGATTAAAAGCTTTTGCACAGCAAAGGAAATAGTTGACAAAACAAAAAGACAACTGACAGAATGGGAGAAGATATTTACAAATGTCTTATCAGATATAGGGCTAGTATCTAAAATCTATAAAGAACTTATCAAACTCAACACCCAAAGAACAAATAATCCAATCAAGAAATGGGCAGAAGACATGAACAGACGTTTTTCCAAAGAAGACATCCAAATGGCCAACGGACACATGAAAAAGTGCTCAACATCACTTGGCATCAGGGAAATACAAATCAAAACCACAATGAGATACCACCTTACACCAGTCAGAATGGCTAAAATTAACCAGGAAACAACAGATGTTGGCGAGGATGCGGAGAAAGGGGAACCCTCCTACACTGTTGTTGGGAATGCAAGCGGGTGCGGCCATTCTGGAAAACACTATGGAGGTTCCTCAATAAGTTGAAAACAGAGTTACCCTATGACCCAGTAATTGCACTACTAGGTATTTACCCCAAAGATACAAATGTAGTGATGTGAAGGGGCACCTGCATCCCAGTGTTTATAGCAGCAATGTTTACAATCACCAAACTATGGAAAGAGCCCAGATGTCCATCGACAGATGAATGGATGAAGAAGATGTAGTATATATATATACAATGGAATACTAGGCAGCCATCAAAAAAATGAAATCTTGCCATTTGCAATGATGTGGATTGAACTAGAGGGTATTATGCTAAGTGAAATAAGTCAATCAGAGAAAGACAATTGTATGATCTCACTCATATGTGGAATTTAAGAAACAAAATAGAATCATAGGGGAAGGGAGGGAAAAATAAAACGAGATGAAATCAGAGAGGTAGACAAACCATAAGAGACTCTTAATCATAGGAAACAGACTGAGGGTTGCTGGAGGGGAGAGAGGCGGGGGATTGGGTAACTGGGTGATGACATTAAGGAGGGCACATGATGTAATGAGCACTAGGTATTATATAAGACGGATGAATCACTGAACTCTTCCTCTGAAACTAATAATACATTATTATGTTAATTAAAAAATAGTGGGCAGATTAGTGAAGAGAACCACAACCTGAAGAATAACCTGTAACGAGACTGAGTTTTCTTCTTTTTTTGTCTTTTTTCTTTTCTCTTTTATCTCTCCGCTTTATCTGAGGGTATCTCTAGTATGGGACTGCAAAGCAAGTGTGGGAAGAGAAATTCTATGATAACCCCTGTCTTTCTGGCCAGAAAATAGGGATAAGGAACTTCTGCAAGCTGTCACCAGCAGTAGGGGATAGGATCACTGTGTTTTCTTCGTATTTTCCTCTTCCAGCTCTGCCACAAGGTGAGCCTCAGCCACAGATCGACATTGTGGTAGTGGCCACAGATCTAAAATCCTAAGAGAAAACCCATCTTTCTGACCAGAGAAAAGGGGACCATGA
The DNA here is from genome assembly GCF_002201575.2 of Neomonachus schauinslandi. Lineage (NCBI taxonomy): Eukaryota > Metazoa > Chordata > Mammalia > Carnivora > Phocidae > Neomonachus > Neomonachus schauinslandi. The sequence goes on from NC_058414.1 coordinate 66,901,857, forward strand.
TGTCCAAAGAGTGGTCGGACAGGGACTTCTTTTTTTTTCTTTTTTCCATCACTGTTTTGCCCCAGGAAGATCCAGTCATACAGAAATGAGCAGCAGAGCAGGTGGCTGAAACTCTGAGAGAAGCTCTGTCTTTCTGTCTGAAGGATAGGTAAAAGGGGTCCCTGGAAGCTTTTAAGCGTGTGAGAAATCCACTTAGAAAAGATAGCCAAAGAAGAGGATTCCCTGACTCTGTGTATGAAATAACAAGTTCCAGATTCACCCCTGAAAGGCAGTGCATGGAACAGACCAAAAGTATCAGAGGCTGTGAGAATTAAACTATTATATAAACTGAAATCCAATCTCAGGCTGACACCCAAAAGGTGCATGCATGAGATGGACCCAAAACAGTGAAGCAAAGTCTTTGAAAATTGAGCTTACATTGGAACCACAGCTAGAAGGTGAGACAGAGTCTAACTAGATTGATTGTCTGCAAGAACAAAATAAAACAAAATGTACTTTCTTCAGAAGATTTCAACAGAAACTGAGTTTCACAAGATAATATACAGAATGGCTGTGGTACAATCTAAAATTACTCAACATTCAGAGGGCCAGGAAAATATGAGCAATTCACAAGGGAAAAGAAGCCACAAATAAAAATCCCTAAATGTTGAAGTTATTGAAGACTTTAAAGCAACCATTGAGGTAATATTAAATTGCCTTGGAACTAATGAAAAATTAATATTTTCAATGAAAAATAGAAGTTATATTAAGAGCCAAATGGAGATGTTCAAAGTTAAAAAGTAAAATATCTGAAATTTAAAAACTCAGTAGGTGGACATAATAGCAGAATAGAGATGACAGAGGAAAGATTCAAAAAACTTAAAGACAGATAAGTAGAAATAATCCATTTGTGAGAGAGAAAAAACATACTGAACAAAGTAAACTTTTCAGGGACCTATGACAGTATCAAATTTGGGAAGTTTTGTTCATTATATCTAATTTTTAAAAAAAATTTTCCTCTCCTTTTAGGAATCCAGTGACACAGAACTCAGACTTTTGATACTGTATTTTGATTTTTATTTTACATTTCATAAATTCACAGGGCTTTAAATATCATGTAAATATAAAAGTTCATTTTAAGAACTTTATCATGTCTTTATAATTCAAGAAATCGAACTGAATCATTTTAATGAATAGAATTTTAAATCCTCTTAGGTCATAATCATTATTCAGAGAAAGAAAATATAAAAACAGAGCTTAGTTTCTGGCAGCGGCTTCTCAGCTACTTGGGAGAAAAAAAAAAAAAAAAACCTCTAGGAATTCTGGATAAAATAAAGAGAAGTTTCTTTCAAATGCTGTTACTTTGTACTGAATTAAGGAAATCTCCAGGGATTGAAAAAAGAATTTGCTTAAAATAAGAGTGCTTTGTTAGTCATATTGAATGAATTTGCCAACCTTGGTCATAAATAGACCTTCAGTATTGACAATTAATCATTATTAACTGTTAATTACTAACCCAGGAACAGCAGTAAAGACCTTGGCCAGCATGAACTAGAGAGTTGGAACAACGGCTTAACATTGGTATCCTCAAATAATGAGAGACTCAATGAGAAAAAAAAAAAATCCACAATCATATACAAAGATGAGATAACAATTTCTGTTTTGCTTTGTTGTTTTGTTTTTGTTTTTATTTTTCTGTCTCGAACTCTGGCTGGGAAACAATAATGTCTCATTAGAAACCAAAACCACACACCTGCCCTCATACACTACTGGGTGTCTAAATTTACACTCCTTATATTATTACGGTAAATGAAAATAAGAACCAAATATTTTATAGTAACTTTCCCTGCTACCTGGTAGAAAAAAAGATTAAATTTTATATTGAAAAACTTACCTTCAATTAATGCATTATGAGATTCTGATATATGAAGTTCCACCAAACTTTAACAAACAATCCAAAATGATAAGGATATATGAGGAAATATAGGGATTGTCAGTGTAAGTTAAAGAGAACAACAACATTAGACAGCAAGACATTTAGGAAATAGTAAATGAAGCATCTGATTTAAGAAGCACACAAAATGCCAAGTGTGATTCTAACAAATAAACCTACACCACATTGTAGTGGTTTGGCTGAACACTAAAGACAAAGCAAAGATCTTAAAAGAAACCAGAAAAAAAAAAATGCCATGACAAAGAATGTCAATTAGACTGAGGATAGAATTTCAGCAAAACAAAAATATTATATAAGAGTTGAGAAAAATAACTGAAAATGCATGATTTTCTATCAAGGTAAAATATTCCAAGAAGATTAGAAATAGAGACATTTTCAGATCATCAGAATTCAGAAGGATTATTGCTAACATTATCAAACCAAAGAAACTTGCATCGATATCTCCAAAAAAAGGAGGACATTTTAAATAACATATAATATTGGTAAGTGGTAATCAGATTAAATCATCAGAATATTAGAGGCATTATGTATCATTTCCAGATCATCAAGATAAAAAAGAAGAAAAAACCCTCCATCAATCTAAAGCAATGTACAAAAAAGTGAAAAAAGACAAATAAAAAAAATCAAAGTAAATAAAAATCACAGATGTATGTTGTCGAATTCCAAACATATAGTGCCCATAATGAAATAAAGTTGCCTGTATAAATGACAGTTGTTGTCAGAATGTATTTGTGAAAAATAAATCTTCTATCCATGTGTTGTTTATATATACACCTAAAACATAATGGGAAAGGGAATTTGAAAGTATGGAAAAATATGTACTGGGTATATAATCAAAATAATACCTGCATGTTTCTATTAATGTCAAATAAAAATCTTAATCACCTTAAATATTAATAAACATGATAAGGAACAACTACATTATGGAATATCCACACAACGGAATGCTATAGAGCCGTGGAAAGAAATGAACTAGAGCTATAAGTTGAATAACAATATAAGTTACTGAAGGACAAATACGGTATTATTTACATATGTGTGTGTATGTGTGTGTAAAACATTAAAAATAACTTTAATATGGTATAATGGGGCATAAATAGTTGCTTTAATAAGTTCTTTACCTGGATGATGAGTAGTTTTTATGTACTTTATATTTGTTTGTATACCTATGAAAGATCAGAACAATAAAATAATATAAAGAAAAAGAAAAACATAGATTCTCTAGTGCTAAGAGTTCCTCTGTCTTGCATAAGCCTTTTCTGGGAATGATAATATTATCTGGCTTTCATTGTATAATGAAAGAATAAATCATTAGAGTCATCTCAAGATTGATTTGGCAACAGTGTTTTTTTTTCCTTCAACCCAACTGCCTGAACTGTGTCTAATTTGTAAATCCCAGGATGTATTGCTGTCCTTTTGAAGGAGTCACATTATTTATTTTCTACAGACATTAATTTTATTCCAGTTTCTTTCTGTAGGTAATTAGAGTATTTTCAAGTCCAACCCATTATTCATTTGGGGGTTGACAAATTCTTCTGTAGCTTGCACTGTCTTTCTAGATTTGAATCTGCTTTTAAGGCTCTTTAGTCTCCCTTCCACCCTGACTCTTAGGACATGTAGTTGAAAAAAAGCATAAATCTTTATTTAGCAAACTACAGATCCCAGTTTTATTATCATGTCCATAAGCAGAGTGATTCTGATAATATAGAAAATACAAGAGTAGTGCCTATTATATTTGTACTATATATAGACACACATATAATGATAATATATATTATTGTATGCATGTGTTGTATGATGTATATATTATTGTATGCATGTATATATTGTATGCATATATATGTTATATATGTATATATATACATAATTTTATATACACACATATAGCAGTATACTATCTATTATTATATATGTCTGTATATATGTATATACGTATATAATATGCATGGAACAATCATGACCTAGGTTTAGTTCGGTTTTGTTTTGTTTTAGTTTTATTTCACCATGGTGATATTATATGATGCATTTGAGGCTCCAGAAACCATATTTCCTTTCTCTCTAACCTTCCTGCCCCAGCTCAATACCCATTATAGAGTTTTACCTTAATATCACGATGATTAATGAATATAGTTGATATATCTCTTCTGTGTGTGTGTGTCCTTGTTCATTTTTTTTCCTGATACTAATTTGATTCTTTCTGATAAACTCACTGTGATGTCAAATTGTCAGGCCTGTCTTCATGCCCCTAGCTGCAAATGCAGGTATATGATCATGGACGGTGAATAAAAGAACCTCATCATCCTCATCGATTATTTCAGTGAGGATATGTGACTGAAGCTAGTCTTTGTTGTGACTTATCAATCAAATATCAGAATAGACAATCACTCTAACCCAAAGTACTTAAGTTTGTGTTATATAAATATGGGGCCACTGACAGCAATGTGGCCTGCTAAGAGAAGAGAGACTGTCATTTAAGGGTTGGAGAGAGAAAGAAAAAGAGAAAAGAGAGAGAGAGAGAGAGGAGCCCTTGTGACAACATACCAGCTCCTGGGCCCAGTAAGGAAAGCAGAGGTCAATAACCTGGAAATACAGAGCCTGGACAATGCCATTTGGTCCAGATTTATCTGAACCCCGCTGTGTCCTAGCACTTATCAACCATGTGAGTAATTTTTCTTTATGTAGGATTGGGTTTCTGTTACTTGCTATGAGAGGATTCAGAATAATACTGATCTTTTTTAACTTTTTGTTGAAATAGAGCATACATACAGATGCAATTAAACATCATACATATGCAGTTTGCTAAGTTTTCACAAAGTAAACACCTCTAGCAACCAGCAGCTAGATCGAGAAACAGAATAATCTTAGTATTCCCCAAGCTCTCTTGTGCCTCTTCCAGTCAATGTCCTAAGAGTAACTATAATGCCATTTTTAATGTTTTTAACATATTATGAAAATTTTCAAACATACAGCAACTTTGAAAACTTTTACAGTGGACACTTCAATAACCACCATATACATTCTATAATTAACATTTTACTATAGTTGCTTGATTGCATATCTAGCCATCTATTCATATTTCTTTCCATCTTTTAATCCATCTCAGTTTTTCAATGCATTCAAGGTAAGCTGCTGACATCATTATACTTCCTTGCAAGTTCTTCATCATGTAAAGCCTTCAGTAGAATCTTTATCTTCTTTTTAGGAAAAACTTACATAAAATGAAATGTGCAGTCAGTCCTAGTCAATCCTTGAACTCTCTCATAAGCAAACATGCTTATGCTTTGTTTTCATGGTATTTGGATGGGTTGTCTGAAATCAAAAAAACATGAAGTCAGAGGGGTGATATGTCTGCTGTATTTTGGCTAGATCATTTAAGCACTTCATAGCACTATTTCATGTAATGATTATACTGTCTTTTTTCCTCTTGGATTAATCCAAGAAGTGTATAAGGATGTATAAGAATACTTATATTATTACCCAATCATATTTAATTGTGTTAGGTATAGACTAAATTGACCTGAATCTTCCATTTTTAGGCAATAGTTCTCTCTAGAAAAGCTTTCTCTGGGTGACTGATTTCAAAGCTACAGTAGAGACCCAACATGCTCAGTGATCAGTCTTAATTCTATTAATGGTTCCACTTTCTGTTGATATCAGTTCACTCCTAAGATGACCAGGAAAGCAGTAGTTCTTTTGAGAAATTAAAAATAGAGTCTGCAGTCCTTGGTATAATATTTGGAAGGAGTCAGAAAAACCAATATTCCATACATTAAATCAGCCTTTGATTTATTGGGTTAATGATTAAGTTCAAGTTGTTAATGTGTTTATTCTCACCTCAAATTTCTAAGAGGTTCAATATATTTATAACAAATGTTCTGAAAACAGAATGTGTTGATAAATGTAGCACTTTTTTGAACCAGAAAATAACCTATTTCACTTATGTCATCCGTAAAAAGTTTATCAGATGTTAAATGCTAGAACCTATATTTAGGTTTCATGGTTTGTTGCTGTTTTTGGTGGAGACACCACTGAAGGGTAGGGATGCTGTGCTCTCATTCTCTAATATACCTGACAGGATTCTTAAAGCATGGAAGTGGGTACCACTTCCTAATGGTACTCTTCCATTGAGCGCACACAGTGGAATCTATTGTACCGTAGAATCCATGTTCTCTGTGGGCCATTTGCATTTCCAGCCCTTCTCTGACTTCCATTGCACCTTCTGCCTCCAACCACGGTGGTTTCTTGGCGTCTCCAACTTTCACTGTCTTCAGGCACCAGGATGCTTGTTTGTTATGTACTATACAATATGATTATTTGTCTGTGCTTGCATTCTTGTTTTGCCTATATGCAGTCTTTAACAGTACTTAACTCTTAATAGGATTGCGTTTACTGCTTAGGGACTAAAGTGAGATTTCACCAACAAACTTGAGCATAAAGAAATACAATTTTCAAGTGAGGGTTGAACTATAATATCTATTCATAATTAAAATAGCCAAAATAATTCAAAGTTATGATAAAAAAGATCGATGATTGACTGGCTCCAAAGCCAGCAAATTTTGATTGTAATGCTTTTGAATTCATTCACTCATTTATTTATTCAGGCACTCATTTATTCAGTCAATAAACCTTATTAAGCACCTTCTATATGTTCAGCACTGTTCAGAGTACTGAGGGTACAGAAATGAAAATGAGATAAAAGTCTTTGCCCTCATGGAACCCATGTAGAAAGAACAACTAGTATAAAAGGCCCAGGAATAGAATGAGCTTGGCATGTTTATGGAGCATAAAAAAACCCAGTGTAATGAGAATTTAAAGAACAAATGGGAAAATGGGAGGAGATCAGGACAGTGACTCCTCCTGGGCCCCATGGGCATGGTGTTATGGATTGCATGTATATGTCAGACCAAAATTCGTATCTTGAAACTCTAATCCCCATTGTGGTGGAATTTGGAGATGTGGCCTTTGCAAGGTAATTAGTACATGAGGGTGGAGCCCTCGTGACTGGATTACTGTCCTTAGGAAAAGATAGGAGAGGCACCTGGGTGACAGTCAGTTAAGGGTCAGACTCTTGGTTTCTGATAAGGTCAGGATTGTGAGATCAAGCCCTGTGTTGGGCTCTGCAATCAGCGTGGAGTCTGCCTAAGATTCTCTCCCTCTACCCCTCCCCACCAACGTGATCTCTCTCTCTCAATTAAATAAGTAAATCTTTAAAAAAAAAAAGAAAGAAAAAAAAGAAGAGATAGGAAAGTGTGCTTGTCTCTCTGTTCTCTGTCATACAAGGACACAGCAAGAAGGTGGCTGTCGACAAGCCAGGAAGTGAGTTCTCACTGCAGCCCCACCATGCTGGCACTCAGATCAGCCTTCCAGCCTTCAGAAATGTGAGAAATACGTGTTTGTTGTTTAAGCTAACCAGTCTGGTCTTTTGTTACAGCAGCCTAAGCAGACTAAAGCATATAGTAAGTATTTTGAATTGAATTTAAAGTATTATCAGAAGCCATTGGGCAATTTAATCAGAGGAGTAACAAATTGATCAAATTGGTCTTAACTATCCCTATCCCCTCAAGCTGACCAAACTTAGGATTCTTCCTGTCTCTAGGCCCCTGACCTCCCTTTTCTTAGAGCTTTACTTTGAAAACTTGTGATGGTAATTTCTTTTTCTCCACTTTGATATGTAAATCTTTTTAAAAGATTTACAGCCCAGGAATGCCTTTCTAATAGGTAATTAATTTCAGGTGAGTGTGTGTGTGGGTGGCTGGCTCCTACAGAATGTAAGGTAGCCTTGTGACTAAAGGAATCATGGCCACTGAGGGAGAAGGAGGTGGTCAGTGAGGTTAGGGCCCCAGAGAAAGGAGGAGTGAAGTGCAGTCTGCAATGGGAGTACCAAGTAGGGACCAGCCCATGCAAAATGTTATAGGCTACCTTAAATGTTTGCATTTATCCAAAAGCAAATGAAGCCATCAAAGTGTCTGGACAAAGAGAAAGGTGGGTCTTGACATGGTTCAGTTTCTTTGGGGAAAAATATGACACTCTAGTGGTGGTGTGAAATAGAGAGGGATAGAGTATATATGAGGGTTTAGTTAGCAGGCCAGTGTGGTAATTTAGATAAGACAGTAGTGGTCAGAGGTAGTAGAGATGAAAAAGAGTGAACATACTTCAACTATTTATGAAGCAAAGTATACAACTTTGGGATAAATTAAATGGAGGAGATGAGAGAGAAAGAGCAAAGATGACTCTCAGGCTTGCAACTGAAAATGAATAGAGAAACAGACTATGTAACAGCACCAGTGTTGGGCAGGAGGAGGGGCTGACTTGGGAGAAGTATATATAAAGTTTATATAAAGAATGCAGCAGTCCAAAGGGAAGTCAGTACATCCTGAAGCTACAAGAAGAAAATCAGAGAGGCATTTGTAGGGGATGAAAATAATTTTCCCTCTACCCTTCTAGGTTTTTGGTTGAGACACCCATGAATAAAAAACAGATTAACAAGAGAGGAAGAAGCAGGAGTTTAATAACCTGTATACCTCCTGCATACATTGGAGATACCCAGGAAAACGGAGTAACTCCCTGAAATGGGCCAAGCTATCATCTAAGTACCATCTCCAGCTAAAGATAAAAGAAGATGATGGGGGGGAGGGGGCAGTAATGGGAGTAATACCTTTTTTCAGGCAAAGAATGGTAAATGAGGTTATGGTTCCTGTGCAGATAGAATTTCTAGAGTTAGTCATCCTTCCTGGTACAGAGAAGGAGACACCCTTACAAATGGAGATTTCCCTTATAAATGTAAATGTCTCTCACAAAAGAGTGACTTCTACTATATTTTCAGAGCTTTTTCTATGTCTGCTGCTTAAAAATAACCAGCTCAAGATAATCTTTATACCAAAAAAGGCATATTTTGGGGTAGCAAATTCTGCTTCCCTTCATGTGTATGGATAATGACTTTGACATTACTTTCCAGGGAAAGGTGTCCTATTTTTGTTCATTACCTGACTGATGGGGAATCCATGTGGCCAAACAAAACAAAAAACAGACCACAACAGAAAACAGATTATTTTAGTGCATTCATTCATTCATTCGTTCAACCAAGAAGTTTATTGTGCAACAAGTGCCAGGAAGTTTAAGTCTAGACTTTAGAATCATCTAATGCTACCTCTTTTCTGATACCATGCTTACTCACTGTCTTTTTATTCCTAATTTGGATTTTATGTAGCCTTCCCATGGAGAAAAATGGGCCAGCGAAAGAACATGTGTTTGCAGGAGCCATTTTGACATTTAAATTTCCATTGCAACATATTTAATTTGCATTCAAGTTTTATATATCAGTATCCTCAGCTTAGATATATGGGGCCGCTCTGAGTAGGCTAACAAACTACTGAGTTCTCTGAGCCTGCAAGACTAAGATTTGTATACACTCAGGCATTTTTATCACTCAAAAATGTACAGAAAATCCTTTCCATTGGCCAGATTCACAAAATGGTCACATACACATTAAGTGTAATGTCTTGAATGGAAAGCCAGCTCAACTGAGAAATAAAACTATAGTGTCTCTATAAATATCCTCAAGAAAGCATTTTTGAACCATTCCATACCTGAGTTATTTTTAAAGTGTTAGGCATAGTTCACTTACCCTATGAATACCATTTAACATTATTTGAATTAACACTCACCCTTTCAGATCTTATAGCTACTAGCATTTAACTACCTTGTTTATTGGTTAATTCATCTTCCACTAATGTTTCCAGCATGCAGACTTGACAGACTATTATCCTACTTGTAAATGGATTATTTGATGTTTTAAAGTTGGATGTGATTTGACATAACATGACATAACTAAATAAACAATTTAAGAGCCATATGCCAACTCACTTTGCTGTTATATTGATTTTTAGTTAGTGCCTAGTGGACATGTAAAAGAATTTTTTAAAAGTAGCCACTTTTACCACATTGAGGAATGATGTGGTGTGAATAACTTAGAAAATATTTTGAAGTGAGGCAGACCATGGATTAAATCACTGCCAGCCCCTTAAGTATTACTGTCCATTTCCCCTAGTTTCCTACACTGCACAGTTATTCTGAGGGTTAAGCATAATGTTTGTAAAATATCCATATAGTACTTAGCAAAAAGGGCCTGAGAAATACATAATGAGAAATAATAAAATTATTATTACAATGATCACTGTCATTTTCAGCAATAGAAGCTTCTGAAATCTTTTTCAGAAAAAGCACCATTTATTTGGTATTTGGGAGAGATCCAGGTTTTGTAGGGCCTGAAGCTTACATAATTTTGAGTGTTTTCTTTAAGAAAAAACTACAAAAAAACAAAATTTGGTGCAGAGCCTTAGAAGAAGCTAGGCTAGCTAAAGAGCCTTGAAGCTTAGGCTTTATTAGTAAAGGGGAACAAAATATGTAACCCCAAAATATGCCACTTTGGCATGTAGATTATTTTGTGCTGAAGCAATCAAGACCCAACAGATCCAACAGAAACTTACCTTCCCTCTAACTACCCAAAAGAATTTAGATCTGGAGCCTGGCCCAGAAAGAGAGCTATTACCAGAGATAACTTTTTATTTGAAAGACCTATCTGTATGGCAGAGCAAACATCCAATTACCAAACATCTGCTCTTCCTAGCGTCCTATGAATTACCCTGCTCCCCTTTGAAACCTCAAGCCCTTGTCCCATTCCTTAACTCAGGATGGCATATAAGCCTCAATTACTTGACTTGTCCTTGGGTCTCATATTCTTATGGGGCTCCCATACATGTGTAGTTAAATTTGTTTTTCTCCTGTTAATCTGTTTTATGTCAATTTAATTAATAGACCAGCTAAAATAACCTAGGAGGACAGAGAAAAAATTTTCCCTCCCCTACATTAACTTCACAGTAAATAAACCTCAAACAAAAGCAGACTAGGGTTTATAATCTGGACCATCACAGTCATTAATATTTTCCCTTCCTCAAGAGTAAAATAGAACTCCAGTTCAGTGATGCTCATCTCTCCAGGGATGTCCATGCTCTTTTCCATATGCCTTTATTTAAATTTTGAAGATGACATCAGAATAGATAACATTTGTTACCTAAAGTCCCACTGATACACATGAAGATATGCCTGTGTATACATTCTGGGACTTTAGTAACAGATATTCACCAATAAAGTTTGGGGAGAAATCAGAGAGGAAAAAAATCATGAGAATTAGAAGTTGAGGCCTGGACTTGCATTTAGATGGAGGGAACAGTTTCAGATGTCAATTCAACTCAATTTAACAAGCATCATTTACTTTGAAGCAAATAAACCCAACCAAAAAGATCTGAGAAGGCTTCACAAAGGAAGTGACTTGAGTTTGGCATTAAAGATGACTTGAATCCATCAAATAGCCTTTTCTCGTGTTATCCTCATTCCCCAATATGGCTCTTAACTCTCTTACAGGATTTCTGTGAGGCCCCACCAGCGTCTCTACCACACATCATAATAGAGGATCCTTCTTTTTTCTCTATGCTACTATCTACAGATCAATGTTGTGAAATATAGGCACTGCTGAAATGATACTAAGTTATTTAAAGCATTTTTTAAAAGATTTTTATTTATTTGTCAGAAGGAGAGAGAGAGCACAAGCAGGGGGGAGCGGCAGGCAGAGGGAGAAGCTGACTTCCCGCTGAGCAAGGAGCCTGGGATCATGACCTGAGCTGAAGGCAGACACTTAACCGACTGAGCCACCCAGGCATCCCTAAAGCATTTTAAAAAGACCAGGAAAACCATGCCATGAATTGGAGTGCTGTGCCTATGTACAAGATTGGGAAATTGAGTTTAGGTGCCCATGTTCCTTATGTGGCAGAGACAGAAGTTATATCCCCGTTTCCCCAGATGGCTGTTTCCAGAGCACATGTTTTTTCCCATCCTTCAGTGCACTTCTGTGTCCTTCCAGATTACTTCTCTGCTCCTGTCTCACCTGTTGAATATAAATTGCTATACTTTTAAAAATGTTTTTGCACAGATATTTAGAAAATTGTAGTATTTGTTATTTTAGGATTTTTTTAGAGTTATGTATCTCATTCATATTCAAGAAATTGATTCTGTATAGTACATGTGAAAACCAATCTTGTTATTTAAAATCTTATGATACAAGTTAGGATACCCATTTTCAAATTGTCCCTTTTTGCAAAGCAAGTAAGTTATCTGCAAACTGCTGCATGAGTTCCTGTTCTTTAGGGAAAAGTTGACTCACTAAAAACCTAAGAAAACTATTTGATTAATACAATACACTTCAATGTTTTAAGATTGTTAGTCACCCTTCACCAACTGATACTTGAGTGTTGATGCATGTGACATCTTAATATAAAATCTACTTTACTAGATCTTTAAAATTACAACGGGGGCTCAGTGAGTTAAGCATCTGGCTCTTGATTTCGGTTCAGGTCATGATCTCAAGGGTTGTGGGATCAAGCCCTGCGTTGGTCTCCGTGCTCAGTGGGGAGTCTGCTTGGGATTCTCTCCTTCTCTCTCCCTCTGCCCCCCGCCAACACTCTCGCACGTTCTCTCTAAATAAATAAATATCAAAAGTTACAATTAGGGTTCTAATTTAATGCAGTTTTTCATGGGGAAGTGAAGCAAACTTCACTACTATGCTCTACCTAGATTCATGAAGTAAGTCCTTAGTATTTTTTTACTTTACTACATTCCCCTCTTCTTTTTTCCATTTCTCCCAGTGAAAAGGGGAAGGGCTCAATCTTTACTTAACTGGGGGAAAAATGTCTCACAAAAGTAGGAGGAAATTTTCATGTGCTTAAAAAAAAAAAGAAAAAAAAATTAGGTCTATTTCCCAGGAGGAATCATTGAAAAAAAAAAAGGGTATGTGCAAATGAAGAGAAAAATCTGTTTATCTGGAATATTTCATTAAAATTTTAAGATTCCAGGAGGAACTCAAAAATGACCTTGAGTGCTGAACATGCCCAGTAACTACAAAGAAGAGACACTTTCCAGTGTATCCGAGGTCCCTCTGAAAAGAAACCTGTAGAGATCTGGCAAATACGCAAGTGGAAAAAGAGAAGAGACCAACATGGTACTGTCACCAAAGCAGACACTAAAAATTGTTCTTTGCTTTGGTAACTGTCTCAATAGAGATGCAGCTGAAAACTTCACAGTTTGTTTTACCGCACAAAGTTTTAGAGAAAAGAAAAATAGGTAATGGAGGAAATGATGTAAGTAATGACACCCACGAAATTTTGCAGTAGCTTTTTCCTGAGAAAATATAAAATCCTCACAGAAAAATGTCTAATTAACCAGCTGAGCATCAGCTTATGGACCACGGAGCTCACAACCCAGCATGTACAAATGAAGTGATTAAAAGACTCCGTGCCTTACTGAAAGCTCAAATGCTATTATGGATGTGTTAGTTCACTAATCCAGCCACTAGAGTTCAATGCCAGAGCGCTGGCCCAGCCGATCAAGATGGAAATGTTTTTTAGCATGGCTCACCCAGTGGAATATCCAGAGCCTTACTATGTTTATTCCATTCTCTGCTTATTCGAGCAGTTAAGTAGCTTTTTATTCTGAGTCAAAAAATGTAATATAGTGAAAGCTCATTAATTTGGATTTCAGTGGCTTATATTTTTTCATAATTTTGGAGGAGGTTAACCAGTATTTCCTTCAGAATATCTCTAAAGAAAAATTCAATAAGCAAATTAATAGCAAGCGTAGGTTGTGGTTGGGAGGGGCTTTCTTAAAATGCTTTGCAGCTGGAACTTTTCATTCGCCATCAAATAGTATATAATCTCCCACTTTCCTGCTAAGGCAATCATATTTTAATTGGAAATCATTCTTATATGTTAATTTAAAAAATTTCTCTAAGAAAACCTCCCAAAAAAGGTTTGATTGCTTGATTCCAGTTACTTCATTTACAGTAAGTGCAAATTTTCTAACATTCAGTTATTTATATTTTTATATATATTTTTAAAGATTTTAATTATTGAGAGAGAGCGAGAGGGAGAGTGAGAGAGAGAGCATGAGCAGGGTGAGGAGCTGAGGGAGAAGCAGGTTCTCTGCTGAGCAGGGAGCCCGACGTGGGGCTTGATCCCGGGACTCCAGGATCATGACCTGAGCTGAAGGCAGTTGCTTAACCAACTGAGCCACCAAGTGCCCCTACGTTCAGTTATTTAAAAAAAATCCAATTGTTTTTTCCTCAGAGATCCCATTATAAAGATTTTTTTTTTTTTTTACTATAATCAGCCTCTTCTTAAAATTTTTGTATCTCATTTCGTCCTATCACACCTTTCCCTGAATCTTTCTCTCTTCTAAGACTGTCCTGGAGAGAATTCTCTGTTTTGGCCTCTCTTAACCTGTCCTTGTTTTCTTTATCTTTTTTTATCTAATGTGTTCTACACTTTTAGATTGCTAACTGGTTGCCACTGTTCTTGGCTGGTGCCTGGGTAGCATTTCATGAAACATTTTTGTATCACTATCCCTTGTCAAAACAAGTGACTCATTTCCTAAAGCCTATCCTTTCTGCTAAGAAGATGGGCAAGGGTAAAACTTCAAGTCTGCCTAATGTCTTGTCTGATTTTTACCAGCCTTAAGCAACCAGGTATATTAAATCAGTTAAAAAATAGATGCTTTCAGGGACACCTGAGTGGCTCAGTTGGTTAAGTGTCTGCCTTCAGCTCAGGACATGATCCCAGAGTCCTGGCATCGAGCCCCGCATCGAGCCCTGCACTGGGGTCCCTGTGCAGAGGGGAGCCTGCTTCTCCTTCTCCACGCTTCCCCCTGCTTGTGCTCTCTCTCTCTCAATAAATAAATAAAATCTTAAAAAAAAAAAAAAAAGCAGATGCTTTCAGAACCTTTTGAACAATAATATCGGGATACTTGAAAACCTTCATTTTCTGGTTTTGGTTAGGTAGTCCTTGAAATCACCTCAAATTACTATGTATATGACTGCCTGTTTTGCTGGAACATAGATGCCTTTTAGAATTGGGGACGCTCTTTTACTAATCCTTCCAACAGTTACCCCTCCCATACTTTACCTTGTATGGCCTGTCAGGCCTTTCCCACTTGTGAAAGTTTTAAGAAATAGAGCACTAAGGAGAGTCAAACAGTAATGTGTTATTTTCTTTCAAATTCAGACCACCCTATAACTGCAGTATTGCAGTTAACAGATTTTATAAGCTGACAGGAAAATATTTAGCATATTTTCAGTCATTTTCAAGCAAAAAAATTTAGGAATGTAAAACCACCGTATCTTTACAGCCTCTTGAAGAGTTCCATCATCTGTAAAATGTACATAATGCATTTTATTTCACAGAATTGTTCTGAGCATGTCTGTTGTGCTTGGTGTAGGTGCATTGCTCATTGTAGGCTGGTTCTCTTCTCTTCTTGCCCCTTCACACAAACATGTGCATGGGTACATACACATAATTAGGAAATCGTATACACTTGCCTTTATTTGGAGATGTTTAATGTAAACAGTGTTTCTTACTATATTATTTCATTTAAATTTGTGCTAATGGGGATTATAGCATGCTTTCTTCCTGTTTTGTGAGAAAGAACATATATGCTTCTGTTGCTTTTTTTGCTCCTATATTCTTAATCTCAAAAGAGGTCCTCATCATTTTAATCCATTTTGAAAAATGTTGTGTTTACATAACCACATTACCATAATGTATGTAGATGTGTGTGGCTAAGTGAAAACAGAGGTCACTCCCCCTTATACTGCAAAACGCCTTAATTATGTTTCTTTAAGGCCCTGAAACCTCTTGTAAAATCTATGAGGACAGGAACTTTGGGCACTGTGGCTTATTTAATTTCTGATGAATTCATATTGATAATTTTTGTTTTAGAAATAGTACATCATAGGTTTCTGATAAATATGAGGGAAGAAGGAATACAAGGCTGAATGAAGAAAGAACGTCCTACATCAATAGAGCATATGCAACTTTTTAAAAATAAGTCTTGACAATTAGTAGTACCTTGTCACTTAATGTCCCTCAATGTTTGAATTTTCCCAGACTGTTCTGTGCTTATGTCCATGTCTGTGCATGAACACACACAAACACACACACACGAGACACACCCCACTTCACTGTCTCACTGACCCACTGTTAACTGGAGAGTCTAGCTATTTATGATTACTTTGATTCCATTAGGGTTGCTTGTTTACTTTTTGTATTGCTTGTTGCATGTCCTTCTTGCCATACTGTTGACACTTGTGCCGTCCTGGCAAAACAGAGCAGATGAGTAGGCTGGACTTCAATTTTCTGGTGATTAACTTTCCTCTGTGCAATTTGAGTTGATACAGACTCAGTTCACTGGTCAGAGAATTGCAGGCTTTTAAGATGGTCACTTTTATTTAGCTTTTATCTCATCGATCTTTTACTTTTTGGTAATGCATGAAATGTATTGTTATTATCGTTAATAATAGCATCAAGGTGTGGAGACTTATGGAAATCAGAGTAACCCAGTACAAAAGTAGCTCGGGCTGAAACTACGGTCTCATTGTCTCCCATATATGGGATGGTGTGCCTGAGGGGTCCTCTCCCGCTGATAGACCTCTGAAAATCCAGGTATCTAAACTGCTATTTTAGATGCGTTCCCCATGATAATTCCTGGCACCTCTGGACCTTTGCTGTTTCTACACTACCCTTGGGTCAGCTCCACCACTCCTTGGGCTAGCAGCACTCAACCTCTTTAGCCCCAGCCATTATAGATTTCTTTCTTTTTTTTTTTTTTTTTAAGATTTATTTATTTTAGAGAGACAGAGAGAGAGCACGAACAGGAGGGACAGAGAGAGAGGGAGAGAGAATCCGAGCAGACTCCCGCTGAGCACGGAGCCTGAGGCAGGGCTCCATCCCATGACCCTGAGATCACAAGATCACAACCAGAGCACCTGAGCCGAAACCAAGAGTCTTAGGCTTGACCAACTGCACCACCCAGGCTCCACAATAGATTTCTTACACAGTACCCCAACCTACTGCTATCTCACCTCCTGCTCTCCTGTTTTCTTTTGTTATCTCTCCTTTGTTTTCTCCCTTTTCCTTGCTAAGGAGAGCTGTTTGGTGACTGCCTTACTTACTTTGGCTGCCAAACACCCAAGCTACCCTCTTGCAAATGACTTACCAAGATATTTTTCTTAAAAAAAAAAAAAAGACACTTTTTATCCCCATAAGACAAATGCCGTGTCCAACTTCTAAAATATTAAATTTTCACCCTAAATGTTTAAAATAGTATTTAGCTCTAAAATGAAGCACAAATTTAGATTAGGGTTCCTTGTGAGGGCAGGATCCCTCCCCTCCCCCACCAAAAGGTCAGCCTCTCCTCCCCCAACATAAGTTAATGAGTCAACACTTCAGAAACTACACACAGAAATATTTCTCCTCCTGTCTCTCTGTTTACTTAGGTCTTCTCATATAACTCTAAGTCAGGATAATATTAAAATATGCTTAGACACTGACCATTCAGAATGGAATCAAGGATCAGAATGGATTCTGGTCACAGACCACCTTTGGGCCAGCTGGACTGGGTGTGATGGCTTAACATGTCTTCTTTCAGTCAGCTTTTCAGGCTTTCTTACTTATTCCACCCATCTTTTTAAATTAAAATGATCCCTAAATACTTCAATGAGATGATTATCTTTTACATTTTCCACCTGGGTGTGTGTGTGTGTGTGTGTGTGTGTGTGTATGTGAGCCTGTGCGCAAGCGCGCACATGTCCTATTATCAAAGAAAACCAGAGCTGGACAGGAGTGAAAAGTAGTAAAAGCAGACTGAATTCAGGACTATTGCAGTAGGGCAAAAGAGACCTTAGTATAGAACTAGTATTTCAATTTGCACTTTTCTAAGTATGAGTGATTTAGCATATTTTACATATGATTAAAAACATGCATATTTCTATTTTTGTATCCTATCTCTTCCTGTCCCTCATATGTAAGTAATATATGAGTAATTACTGTATTTACTACAAAAGTAAAATATTACAGATAAAGCATATTTCCCCTCAGATCACCAACCACAGTTCTGGGTTTTTTACTGCCTTTCTTTTAATACATGCACGTATACAAACATAAACACACACGCACACACAAACAGATGCTATGGTTTTTGTTTTTCATAAATACCATTATTCTTTATGTATTGCCCTTCAACCTCCCTTTTGTTTGTGGCAATATCTTGAAGTTTTGCTGTAAGTACATGCAGAGGTAAGTACATGCAGATCTACCTCTTGTTTTTAACTGTTGCATATTATTCCACTGTATAAATATATATGTTGGCTAGCCTTTTCCCTAATGATGGTAATTTGGGTTGTTTAAAATTAATATCCATATACATGCTTCATTGAGCATATAAGTGACTATTTTTCTGGAGTAGAAAAAATTGAAAGAAATTGTTGCATCATAAAGTATGCGTATTAAAAGTGTTTAAACATTGCCGGACTGCCCTTCAGAGTGACTGCATAAATTTACACAGCCACCAGGAGAGATGATGTATTCGTTTCTCTGCATACTTATCTACAGTTTACATTCTCAAGCTTTATGATTTTTGCCAACATGATAGGTTAGGGAGATTATTTTATAGATATTTTATTCGCACGTTTGTGTTGCTTAGTTAGGTTGAGCAACTTTTCATATGTTTGTTTTCTTTATAGGCAAATTACTTGTTCTTATTTCTCAGCAGGTTTTCTATTTGTTTGTTTATTTGTTTTAATTTAGCTATGAATAAATAAATTATGGATTCAAGTTTATTGTCTTCTAAGTCTATAGCTAATATTTGTTTATAGTGTTGGGGCGCCTGGGTGGCTCAGTCAGTTAAACGTCTGACTTTGGCTCAGGTCATGATCCCAGGGTCCCAGGATCCAGCCATGGTAGGGCTTCCTGCTCAGCTCAGTGGGGAGTCTGCTTTTCTCTTTCCTTTGCCCCTCCCCCCCACCTGGCTTGTGCTCTCTCAAATAAATAAAGTCTTTAAAAAAAGTATTTGTTTACAGTGCTTTTTTATATATAGAACTTGTATTAAATTCTGATGTAGCTAAATTTATCATTATTCTTAGATTTTGCTTTTTCAGTCTTATTTTTTAAAAAATTATCCTACCTCATGTAATACCTTACAGGTATTATTTTATATTTGCTGCTAATACTTTATAGTGTTGTTCTTTATATTTAGAACCTGAATTTATCTGGCAGAAGTGTCTCAACATAATTTTTTAATAGTCTGTTTTTTCTCAAATGAAGTGTAACACTTCTAAATAATAAATTTCTATGTATGTATATATGTATATGTGATCTATCTCCCTAACATACACAAATACCATTGTATTTCTATTATTGAAATTTCATGATACATTTTGTTTTATGACTTTCTCAAATGCTATTTTTGTATACATTTACCAATATGAATTTTAGCTTCTCTTTGTTAACATCCATAAATAAAAAATTTGTGAATAGAGATACATTGAATGCGGAGATAATTTACTTATAATATTAAGGAGGATAATTACTTACAATATTACTTATAAAATTAAGTGTAATTATTTATAATATTAAGTACCCACATCCATGAACATGCTATATTTCTACATCTATCTGAGTCTTATACATCCTGCATTTGTGTTATTTCCTTGTCGATTTTTTTTTGCCATTTCAGTGTTGCACATTTATTCTTATTACCAATGTCTATATTTTTGTGGCTACTATGAGTGGAATATTTTAAATTATATTTTCTATTGATGATGTTTGGTAAGTAGGAAGCTTTACAGGTCTGATGTTCTTGAATTCAGCAATATTCTCACACTTTGCTAAATGATTCTCTTGTTTGGGTAGATGATAATCTATTCTTTACATCATTACTTCCTTATTTTCACACCATTTATTTCTGCATTATGTTTTGCTAAATAATAAAGGGATCTTATTGATTTTAATTAAAGTTATTTCATAATAAAGTTATCTAATAAGGAATATTATATTTTAAGGAAATTATACTTATATCTGCCACATATATTTTTAATTATTGTCATCTTTCCTTTTTCCTTTTTCTATTTTTATTTTATTGATTGACAAAAGCATCTTTATTTAGTGACCTGTTCAGAATTGCTATCCTTGCCCTCCAGGGAGAGACCAATCTAATCTCTTAGAAGGCAGAGATATATTAAAACTGTAAGTAAGAAAAAAAAAATCTTGGTGAAAGGTTTAATTAAGAAAAAAATATCTTAGTACTCCATTTTGAATAAAACATTGCTGTTGTTTTCATGGAGTTTTGTTTTTTATTTTACTTTTAACATATTAGGATTATTATATAATGTGTATTCCACTAAAAGAAACCAAATAATGGTGGGTTGATACAACCACAATGTTGAAACCAAGTGAAAAATAATTCTTTTTGGCCATGAATAGGGTTATTGTGATGCCCCGTCTTAATAGACAGGTGAATTTGGTAAGAGTCTCTTTCCGTAATAACTGAAAGGTGGTTTTTACCTTAGGAGTGCCATACCTTATGTGCAAAATATTGTAAGTGTTGTTACATTTTCTCTTAGCATTGTTATTAAGGAGAAATCATAGGCCAAATGTTTTTCTCATTCTTTTTTCTCTTGATTACTTTTCTAAATAAAATGTTATTTTAGGATATGTGCTGCATACTTTCCTAAATCACTAATTCAAATATTCTCCTGTGATGACTGCTTTGTTTTGTTTGTTTACTCATTACTTAATAATTCATAGTATATTTAAGTGACTGTTCTTTCCAGCTAACCTCTAACAGTTTGTACTTTCCTGTTGCAATTCTAGAATCACCAAATTTTTTTTTTTTTTTCCAAAGGGCTCTGGTTCCATTTAGAGACAGATCTGAGAACTTCATGCTCATTGCTACTGTGATATTTTTGTTTCTAGGCTGTTTGAGAAGATAGAGATAAGAGATATATACATCTATTAGTTACCTGTCTGTCTGTCTATCCATCATCTCTTAAACCATGAGCTCCTACTGATTCCAGGTTAACACCCCACAGTTCATTTCTGTGACTATATTAGTAACTTCTCCAGTTGTGAGAAACCGAGCTCTCATGATCCTCAATATATAATAAATGATGCTTCAATCAATTGTCTTGGGTAATTGTATTTTCTTAGTAATCTTTTGGGGTGAATCATTAGAGCAAATGCCTAGGAAAGAAATTGATGGATCAAAAGATATTTTCAAATTCTCCTCCATAAAGCTTGTACCATGTTATGTTCCCACCAGTAATATGTCACAGGTCTTCTTTCCCCACAGCAGAAGGTATTTTCAAGTTTGTTTTTTTAATTTGTTTTTATTTTTTGTCAGTTTTGGTGGGAAAACACTGAAATCTCAGTGCGGTTTTAATTTGTATTGTCTTATTATGAGTGAAGGTGAATATATTTTCATGTTTATGGGTGATGTTAATATTTGTTTCTTAAAATTATGTGTTAATTTCATTTGCCCATTATTTTCTATAGGATTTTTATACTTATACTTTAAATTAAAAAAATGTATATTATGGATAGTAACCTTTTCCTGTGAAAAGAGTTGTAAATATTCTTTGCAAAGTTGTCAGTGTGTCTCTTGGTTTGGCCCGGGGTTATTTTTCTTTTCAATGCAAAGATATCTTTTATTTCTTAATTTAGTGCAATGTTTTGATTTTTTGTTTGTCCATCTGGATTTTAGGTCATAGTTAGAAGCCCTTCCAGTGCCTGGGTTATAGAGGAATTCACCTATATTTTCTTCTAGGAACTGTATGGTTTCATCTGTTACATTTAGATCTATGACCTATTTGGAGCTTATTCTTGGATATGTTGTGAGACAGGGATTTTAATTTGCTCTTTTCTTAAGTGGCTGTTTGGTTGACTCAGTGACCCTTATGAAAACATTCATCTTGGGGCACCTGGGTGGCCAGTTGGTTAAGTGTCTGCCTTTGTCTCAGGTCATGATTCCAGGGTCCTGGGATAGAGTCCCATGTCAGGGACTCTGACGGGGAGCCTGCTTCTCACGCTCCGTCTGCTGCTCCCCCTGCTTGTACTCCCTCTCTTTCTTTCTGTCAAATAAATAAATAAAATCTTTAAAAAAAAATAAAAAAAAATAAAACACTCATCTTTTTCCTTGTGATCTATGATAGCTTCTTTATCATTTATTGAATTTGCATATATATGTGGGTCACTCTATGGATTTTATTCTATTTCACTACCACACTGCATTATTTAAGGATTTAAATGCTTTAATATCTGGCAGGACTAGTCCTCTCCTACCCTTTTCCATAGCTTTTCTTTCATTGTTTTTCTAGTTATTGTTGTTGTGCTTTGCTTTCTGTAATAACTGTAGCATCAATGTCTGCCTTTTTTTTAAAATGCTATTTCTATTGAGATTGTGTAAAATGTGTAAGTTAGCTTGGGGAGAACTGACTCTTTTACTATTTGGAGTCCTCTTATCCAAGAACCAAGGAATATTTTTCTATTTGTTTAAATACCCTTTAATGCCTTACATGAGTGTTTTAAAGTTGTCTTTACATAGGTTTTGATCACTTGTTAAATTTGTTCCTAAATATTTCAGCTTCTTTGGTGATATTGTAAATGGTAATTTTGCTATAATCATATATATTTTTTGTTTGTGTATAGACAGGCCTTTGATTTCTGGTGTATCGTACCAATGGATTTCCTATTAAGAACTAACCTTCAATTCCTGAAATAAATTTCATATTGTCAGAGTGTATTGCTTTCTTGCTGTGATATTATATATATATATATGCATATATATAATTAATATTCATGTATGATATTGGCCGATTATTCTATTATTTTTTTGGTGCTATCACAATTTCATTTTATTGCACCCATTTTTAAAAGAAAGTTTCTAAGTTTCCCTTCACTTTCTATTCTCTGGAACAACTTCTGTAGAGTTGCAATAATCTGATTTTGGTGGAATAGAAGAATTTCCTTCTGAATCTACTTGGGTCTGATGTTTTATATAAATAGTTCTTTAATGAAGTTTTCTTCAGTGGAAATTGGTCTGTTTGAACTATCTCGAAGTAGATTTTGACAAATAGTGTATCTTTCTTTTAAATTATCCAATTAGTCTAGAATTTTCAATTTCATTGCAAAGAGGTCTGCAAAGTAGTGTCATAATTTAATTCTTGGTGTGTTTTAAAGATCATATCTCCCATGCATATTTTTGCCTTCTCACTTTTTTATTGATTAGGTTAGCTACATGGTTTGCTATATTGTCAGTTGTTTCTAAAAATAAACAGGATTTGAGTTATTTATTATAATTTTCAAAGTATAGGTAGTGTTTCCTATCTTATGAATTTCTACTTTCTTCCAGAAAAATAAAATTTCTAGGAAAAAAAAAAAAAAACAAAAACCTTTACTCCCAACAAAACTCAAGGATATTACCTCATTCAGGATCAAATAGTCATAAGCATTTACTCTTCTTTCTTCACATCCTGTGGTTTTTGGGAGTTACTGCCTCTGAATGGATATAATAGATTAAAGTGAATTAATTTGCCATCAGTGGCAATGAACATTTATATATTGGAAATTTCATATGGTTCAAACTCTGGATGATAAAAATCACTTTTGCACATGTGCTCTTGCTGCCTCAAAAATCAGTTTTCACACATTGTAGAAAAGGTTGCCCCATTTGGTTTTTGTTAGATATTTTTGTTCTGTGAGTCAGAGGAGAAAGAAAGACAAAGGAGGAGGATCAGAGTGTTTTACTTAGACTTTTTTTTCCCTGAAGAACTGTTTTTTAATGTGGAAACTGTGTACATCAAGAAAAAATTTATGGTTATGTTTTGAAAATTATTTTCTCAATCCAGATCCATATGTCTTCGTGTAAAGTCCTCCAATATTCAAGACAGTATCTGTTCTTTCATATTAGATTTTTTTATGATATTTGGTTTTTATAGTGATTTATTAGCAAGTTGAGAGAGGCTATACCTAATCTATGTCTGCTGGCCTGACAACACTGAAATTGTGTCACCTGTAAGGAAAAGAGAAGCCTGGCACTACAATCATTTTAGCAATTGCATATCTAGACCTGGCTGGTGTTCACAGAAAAAAAAAATCATTTAGAATTTTATAGAAAAAGAAAAATTTCCCACAAATATCTCTGGGGCCTGGCATGATAAATTTGGCTGCCTGCATTGTTCAAAAACTCTAAGAAGGCCTCTATCTTCCTTTGCTAATAACAGTATATTAGTATGCTTTGTGCGCTTGCAACCAGGAATTTGGAAGCGAACGCCCTTCTTTTGGAGGCATGATCCATATTGATGTCATTTGAGATTTTCAGAAAGTTGTTTTGACAATGATCTTAGCACAAAATATTATTTTTACTTGTAATACATTCATTATTGTGTTAGGAGAAAGGTAGCCATTTGTAGATGATTGGTAATGTGGCATTTACTTTTCCTTATACCACCTCAAGTTTCTGAATTCTTGTAGTATTAGTACATATTGATACACAATTTAATGACATCGTAAATTAAATGTATTTATGTGCATTAAATTCAAAGTAACAAATATACATTCTTCAAATATAAAATTGGTGGGGAACATATTAAAAAGTCTATGAAATACAAAGGCATGTGTGTCTAGGGAATTTTATTTTACCCTAAACTAGTATCAATCTAGAAATATGTTTGATAGTATATCTATATAATTATACTTTGCTGCTATTTCATACTTGGCCATTGTTCAGGTAATGAAGATATTTTGCTTCTTATGGCTCCAGAGACCCATTTTGAAAGTGGAATTGACTCCTTCAAATGAAGAGTTCTTTTAAAATGAAACAGCAGAAAAGTATAGAAATTCAGAACACAGGAAGCAAACTCATAAAGTCCCATTTTATTTAGAAAGCTCTACATTTTATTTTCATTCTTTTTCTTTCCTCTAAATAAAAGGAAGTAATTTACAATACTCAATTTAATGTAGTGTTCTAAATGGCCAAGTGTCACAGACAATACTCTACCTCATAAACAAAAGTGCACAGTAATTGTCCTTGGAAGTTGGAAGTGAAATGCATCATAACAAAGAAAACTTCATTATCTTTTCCACAGGCTTGATAATGTTAATGTGTCTCAATTGTGTTTAAACCATAAATAAAGTACAATTCTGCCAGGTTAACTTCCTTATGTTTGACTAAATGATTCAGGAAGAAAGCAGCTTGAATTTGATTAAGCAATTTGTTTGAATTACACAATGTAATGTAACTGTGATGATATATATTTTTAAATTTTTCAACTAAAAGTTTTTATTGACATGAGAGAAAAACTAGTCTTAGCATAAAAGAAAAGTAAAATGAGTGAAGTAAAAACAAAAATAAAAACAGAAGGACAAAAAAGAATGATAATACCAGATATAGTATAAAATATTTTCCAGATATCACACATATTTTCCCTTTCCAACTTTTTAAGGATACACAATAGCCAGTCTTTTTTTAACAGCCCAAACTGCTGCTCACGTTATGTAATATATCCTTCTCTGATTTTGTTGTCTCAGATAATTTTCCATGTTTTCCAATTTTCAAATTTAATAAGTCCACTATATAGGTGAAACAAAATATCTGAAGATAATAATATTAACACTACATATGAAAGAAAGTTATTGGAGGTTAATGCACTAAGGCATGGAAAATGGATAATTCTTCCCTTTCCTGAAAAGATGAAGTCCTTGCCAATAAGCTTCAAACAGTGTGAATGGTGTTTGAGAAAGTTGGTCATTAAGGTTTTCTGTAGTCAGTATGTGAAATCTCATCCATATAGAGACACTTAGGTGACTGTGCAAGATATGGTAGAAATTACCATCAGTGCACCATATTATCATTATCACTGACTGTGCTTCAAATCATTGGCTTAAGGATATATTGTAAAATCATTTGGTGAGAAGGTTTCATTGAGGTCTCTTTTCTCCACAGTAATTTTGTATAGAGTTACTGAGTTCATCCTAGCCCACTGCCTTCAAGTGCCTCTTTTTCTTTCAGCGTGTTTTCTCCTCTAGTGGAGAAGTAGAGATCCCAAGATAGGTCACAGGGATAATTATTACAGAGGGAAATGTTTGTAAAATGATGGCATTTGCATTGATTTTATAAATGTAGCAAAAATTAAAATGTGGAGAACAATTTCTCTTTTAAATTTATATTGATATTTTAAAATCATGTTTTATTCTAGGGCATCGGGTGGCTCAGTCGGTTTAGCATCTTAGCTTAGGTCTTGATCTCATAGTCGTGAGTTCAAACCCCATGTTGGGCTCCACACTGGACATGGAGCCTACTTTAAAAAAGTAAAATAAAATAAAATAAATAAATAAAAATACATTTTATTCTGAAGTCACTAGGAATGATATTGCAAAGGTGCTACTTTTTATAAAAAATGTTTTGTTTTAATTTTTGTGTTAGTAATGTGCAACAGACATTATTGCTTACTGAATAAGATGACCAGCTCCTTCTGAAAGAGGTTCATTAGGTAAGTTAACATTCCAGGTAACTCATAGAATGACTTTGCAGGTATCCCTCTGCGAACCAATTACACCATGTGTGACTATGGAACGTGATGACTCAGTTGAATTTATCATAAATTGTATTCCACATTCTGTTGGCTTCAGTCAAACTAGGTAATTTTAATTTGTTCTATCCCTTTCTATACTAATGTGAAAATAATGGTATCTCATATGGGTGTGAGGTTTAGTTAAAATTTATGGAGAGTTTTATATCCAAGTCTATAAAGTTATGCATGGGAGTCCTGTTTATTTATATTGCTGGTATGTTGTCCAAATAGGTAAGGAGAATCAGGACATCATAATTCACACAGGAAA
Source organism: Neomonachus schauinslandi (assembly GCF_002201575.2). Classification (NCBI taxonomy): domain Eukaryota; kingdom Metazoa; phylum Chordata; class Mammalia; order Carnivora; family Phocidae; genus Neomonachus; species Neomonachus schauinslandi. The sequence continues at coordinate 66,928,563 of NC_058414.1, forward strand.
CTGTGGTTTTAGAAAAAAATAATTTTTGATAAATTAGGGGTCTTGGAGGTGAGTCCCTATGATCTTATGAGTTGAGCCATGGAACCTCCCTGGGCAAGTTTTGAAACCTACCTGGAACAGCAGTTTTACTTTTGTAAAGCTGATAAAGTAACATTGACATGGTTTCTATAAATCACAAATGCGGCAGTGTTTGTAAATAAAATATTTTAAATGGCTATTAAGATATTGAAATACCAGGGAGCTCCCAGAGTTGAGGAATATACAGGAGTCCAACCCAAGAGAGGTTGATGTGATGGCTCGGCAGCAATGCACGCATATACTGTCAGAGCAATGTGGCCTATGATCAATAATCTTGATTTACAGGAAAATGAGAAGGGTTAAGAGTGTAGGCTGGTGTCAGAATCACAGAAATTGCCTAGATTCTTGCAACTCAAAGAGCAGTCCATGGATCAGCAGCATCAGCAATAATTGGGAGCTTGTTAGAATTTCAGACTCTTATGCCCCATCCCAGACATACTGAATCAGAATCTGCATTTTAACCAAATGCCAAAGTGATTCATGTATACATTCAAATTTTAGAAGTATTAGCCTTGACATTGTGAGGTAGCCAAGGAATGCCTGCTCTTGATATAACCCCTTGAAATTAATAACCAAATACAAGTAGGAGGACTGGGCCAATAAGACCTCACAGTGTGTTAGAATTGTATTGTCCCTTCTCTTATCCTTAGATCTTCCTACTGGCAAATCTCCTCAAGCACAGACGTCTGCTTTACTGGCCCTATAGCTAGTAACCAGTATATATAGATAACGAAGTCACTTTCAGGATTTAGGTTATTTATAAAAACAGGGATCTCAAATAAGACATATCTGGCCCTATGGCCTTTTTTTTTTTTTTTTTTTAATTCTCATGCAGGGAGACTAGCCATCTTTGTTGCTGCCTTAAAACTTGTCACAAAGGCGTTTAAGAATCTCAGAGAAAGTATTGGAGATACCTGCCAGACCAGGGCTTATTTTTAATCACATAAGAAACTTACAAGATACAGATTCCAAAGCCCCAAACACCCAAAGGGTGATTGTCCAGGAATCTGCATTTTGTAAAAAAGATTTTATGTATTTATTTGAGAGAGAGAGTGAGAGAGTGAGCATGCATGGGCATGAGCAGGGGGAAGGGCAGAGGGAGAGGCAGAGAGAGAATTTCCAAGCTGACTCCCCATTGAGCATGGAGCCCAAAGCCGTGCTCAATTTCACAACCCTGAGATCATGACCTGAGCCCAAACCAAGAGTTGGACACTAAACTGACTGAGCCACCCAGGTGCCCCTCCAGGAATCTGCATTTATAATAATGAACTGTACTTTGTTCTTTTATCCAGCTTTACTCAACTCTGTAATTTTGCCTATCTAGGAATTGACTGTTATGAGAAATTCACCTCACTATGAGCATGCATTAGGGACTACTGTTTAGGACAGTGTTTTTTTATTGCTGTCCATGGACCACCTACATCAGAAATACCTGGAATGCTTGTCAAAATTTCACATTCCTTGGCCATACCCAACACACCAGAATTACTGGATGGATTCAGCATTGTTTCTGATACACAACTCAGTCTGGAAACCACTTCTCTAGGGCCTTAGTTCTTAACCCGAGGTGTGTATTAGAATCACCTGATGACATTTTCGAATATCCCCCTACTTAGGTCCCAAACCCAGTGCTTCTGATTTAATTGGTAGCAGGGGGAGGGATTGGGTAGCCATCAGACTGGGATGTCCTACAGTGATTCTAACCAGTGTTCTAGCTAATAGCCTGCAACTGGTGATCACAAAATAAGTCTCCTTTCACGAAAAATGTTAAGGTCAACATTGGTTCTTGGCCATTGAAGGGGTTCAGAACAAGCCTCCCACAAATGTGCCACTTTGGCATGTGGATTACTTTGAGCTGAAATCAATCAAGGCCTAAAAGTCTCTGGAAGAGCTTTGGCATGTGGATTACTTTGAGCTGAAATCAATCAAGGCCTAAAAGTCTCCAGAAGAGCTTTTACCTCCCCCTTAACTGCCTAAAAGAATTTAGATAGAGGGTCTGGTCCAGGAAAAGAGCTATCATCAGAGATAACTACAAAGAATATGGGCCAGGTGTGGTAAGCTGGGGGACCTGGATATCAAATTCCTCTCTATGTCCCATTATCTCTGTATGGTGTAGCAAACATTTGTTTACCAAACATTTGTTCTTCCCATCTTCCTGTGAGTTGTCTTCCTTCATTTTGAAGTCTCTGACCCGTACCCCCTTCTTTTCAGCTCAGGATGGCATATGAGTGTCAATTGCCTGACTACCTGTGGGTCTCATATTCTTATGGGGATCCCACACATACATAATTAAATAAACATAATTGGTTTTTCCTGTTAATCTGTCTTATACTAATTTAATTAACAGACCAGCCAAAAGAACCTAGAAGGGTAGAAAAAAAAATTTTTTTTTCCTCTACACCATCCTGAGTAAGGGCACTTTCTATACCTGAAACCCTTTTCTGATGTTCACCTAATACCTCCCTCTCTGCCTCCCAAAAGCTAGAGTCTATCATTGTAATTGCAGACTAGTGAAAAAATGTCCATATTCAAATCAGAAAGAGAAAAATTCCCAGATATATTCTCACATATCTTGCTTTTGGATTCATTATCCTTAGCCACTGTTCCCTTGTCTTCACAGGATTGTTACTGTATTTCATTTTGGGGAAATGGAGCATATTCCAAGTGGAGGAAATGGTGCAGTAAGTGTAGTCTTCAGCAAAATGTCATAAATGACTTCTTTTAATTCATGAAGCAGGTCATGAATAATAGGAAGATGTGAGAATCTGATTCTATTTCTCTCCAGGTCATTTTAGCAATCATATCATGTAGCTTCTTTGTCAAAAGAAAATAGGCAGAATTATCATTATAACTACAACAGGTGTATTTTGATGGATAGCTATATAAAAAAACAGTGTCTAAATCACAAAGATTATAAATAAAGTAAGGGCTATACTGGAGGTTGACATAAAAAGGAACTCCGTAGTTTATCCTTTTGTTGTAGATTTGTTGTAAATTTGTGAAGTTATATTGTTGGTCTACAAAGATGTTCATTTACTTAGTTCCAATAATTTCACATAATGTGTTAACCAAAAGAGTACTTAGAAATACTCTAGCATTCATTTACTTCTTTACATATGAGAAGACAAATGCCATGAGAGATTCCATGACCGTCTTTACACTGTAGTTAGAGGAAAGTTCAGAACAGGAATTCCAAGTGTCCTGACTTTTAGCCAGTGTTCTTCCCTTCCCTACACCCCACTTGGTCTTTGAAAGGATAAATGGACTTAAGTGTAAGAATTTGAACATTTAGATTCATACCATGAAATCAGGTTTTTTAAAGGTCTGATTGATTTCTCATGTGCAAAAGATCACTAATGCATGAGCATTTAAATATCTAAATTGGATGTAATACTTTTTATTGAAGATTTAAAATGGCCTATGCTTTTAATGTTAATAGTTTTCAAATATCTACTAATAGGCAAGCCAATTAATGCACCATCATTTAAATAATATACAAGTTGGATGTGCTTATTATCAGTTTTTCCCCTTCTCTTTTTTTAAGATTTATTTATTTATTTATTTATTTGAGAGCGAGAGAAGCAGGGAAAGGGCGAGGGGCAGTGGGGCTCAATCTCACCTCAAGAACCAAGAGCCAGGCACTTAAGGGACTGAGCCACCCAGGTGCCCCTCCCCCCCAAACTAAGAGGTTTGAATCTGGTAATTTTTCCTAGTCACACATTGCTTTTGTAATGCAGTGTTTAAACAGAGCAGCAGGATTTGAAGCTAAGTTCATCTCAAAAAGTAAAATCTGTGGTCAAAAGAAAATGCAAGGTTGGCAGAAGGCAAACAGAGGCTTGGCAAATTATCTAAGCTCTCTTCTCATTTACTAATTTATAAAATATGACTTACAGTAACTACCTCATTGGGTATGTTTTTGGGGTTTTATTAAAAGCTCCAAAAGAGAATGTGGCATGTAAGAGGCTAGATTCTTATGACATTAGATTTCTCCTCCTCTCATTCCCTTTTTAAAAGGTAATTTGGGTAAAGATTCAATATTTACATTTTAAAGGTCCATTCAAGGGCAAATTGTGTAGGTAATTGCTTTTGAGATGTTTTTTGAAGAAAAACAAAGCATCTTGACTAGTGTGGTAGAGTAAGACTAAAAAATTATTGATGCAAATAATTATATTACAGTAAGTTTTTTTATTCTGATGAAATTTTATCGATAATCACTTAATCCTGACTTTCTACATTTAAATAAGTAAAACCTTGTTTGAAATAAAAGCCGTCTAAGGAAAGGTAAAGTGCTTTCTCATGGAAGTTGGACATTTGTGATTAACTGGATAAGAAAATTGAGACTGATTTAGAATAAAGGATGTCCGTGCACCAGATGTCACAAAAACAGGCCAAGACTCAAAAAGAAGGCAATGTACTCAGAAATATATTTAGTCTATAGCTAATTAATTATCCAGTGAAAAGATATAAAAATAACGACCTCACTGGTCTTAGTGGACTTAGTAGACTATTCTACCTTGGCGCACTTGCAGATTTAAACTTTCCCCCCATTATTTGTGATAAGCACATTTAGCTAGTGAGTAAACCTACCTACCTACCTCCCCTTGTTTATATATGTTTTTGGGGTGGGCAGCTCTCTCCATGCTTTGGATCCTCCATAGGGTAGAAGGAGACCTCATCTCCCCCTAATCAGAGGTCTTAAGGAGGTGTCCTTGGGGAGAAAAATCCCTTTTAGTCATCATCCAACATCTCTAAAAAAGAAGGGCAAGCAAATGTAGGCAGATGGGTGGGAGCGAAGGAAAGAACCAGCCACAGTCTTAGTAACAACCTCCCCACTCCCGGGGCCCCAACCCAGGAGCCATTGAGAGATTTTGCCTGGCTGGAAAGGAGGCCACAGCCCACAAGGATGTTAGCAAGTGGATAGCAGATGATGTCTGCAGCTTTGTAGGGGCCTGTTTGGCTGTGGACAATAGGCACTGGTGTATGGGTGGGGGCACATGTCCCTAGGGCAGATCTGGGATACCTGCGCAAGATGGTTCTGATCTCTCCCTGGAAAGGAGGGGAGAGATGGGACGGCACCATTCCTCAGTGCCTTTCCGTACCAGAGATTTCCCCTCCTTACAAACTACATGGGGAGATGGAGGGACAGTTTGTATGCTTCCCCCCACACACACCCCTTTGCCTTCAAGACTGGCATATGCCCAACACAAAGATCTTTCTGTCATTCGAAAATTTTTCCTGTAAGCTGCACAATCAGCACTTCTTGGCTCTGCTCTCTCTGGAAAGCCTTGAGCCACCCAAGGTACTCAGCCCTTGCTGGACTGAAGGGATCCAGGCACTATTCCTTTAGGCCCTAACCCCTTCCCCTGACAAAGTCTTCAGAGAACAAGGGATCCATGGGGAGACCTTGATCCCAGGAAGTAATGAAGGAACACTAACTGACCACCATGGGGCTGAAGCTGGGGGCTGCACTCAAGATCTGGGCCCAGTTGAGTGCCAGCTGGAGGTGGTGGTCTTCAGACAACGGAAGGGGCAGCACTGAGCCTCTTTGTGGTTTTGGGCCAGCAGTTGGGCAGACCCCCACCCAGGCCCATCTCTCCACAGGTGGCCAAGTGCCAAGTCACATCTTCCACATGGCCAGCTTCCCAGTGGCTTTGTCGCTGAAGCCACAGGCACTAGAGAGGAGCTCACAATGGGGGAGCAGTCCCCATCCCAGCAATGGCCACTTCCTTTTATGGGGGGGCACTCACTATTGGCTGAGCCTCCTCCCCCAAGCAAGAGAATGGGAACATGGCTCTGCTTCCAGGTGCAACAGACCCCTCCCAGCCTCTGCTAAGCTGGTGGGTGGGCAGCTCAGATCCCTGAACCTCTTCAGTGCTGGCCACTCAGATGCAAGGGCCCCTCCTCTCCTTTTGGTTTTGGATGCAAAAAGAATATTTCAAAAAGAAAACATGTAACTTAAGAGGAAAGGAACAAGTGTCCAAAGATTTTCTGGGGTTCACTTTAGGAGCCTGGTGCAGATGGCCCTGGGGACCCAAACTTGGGCCCAGGCCCAGGGGCTCTGCATCCTGAGCAGAAAACCAAAAACAAAGGAGGCAAAGAGACAGGAAGAGGCACCAGGCTGTCTTTGGCCTTGCCCACTCACTCCCTCTGGAAGGGAGGCTGCTCTTTGCGAGGTTTTCAGCATCCTGACATCAGGCAAGGGGTCAGGGTAGAGCCCCACTCGGGTCAGCTTTCCTGACAAGGTTGATGTATTTAACCCACTACTATGGGATGTTGCGGTAGGCAGGCTCCATGGTTATAGTTTCCACCCCAAGGCAGTTGTTCCAAGGATGGGCAAAGCTCTTCCTACTTTCTGGTCTTCTATGCTATAAAAATAAAGACCTGTCCACCACCCTACTGCCCTTCCTCTACTTCATGGGTGTTGACTCAGGGCCTCTGGGCTCAGCGCAGGCCAGGAAGCTGCATGCCTGGCTGACCGCAAGGTGGAAACACTGCACAGCAGCCCCTGCAGGCCCCCAGGCAGGCAGCTTTCAGTCCTCTGAGGTAAGTAGATCCCTCTACTTGTCTTCAGGCCCTAGGGCAAGCCGCCATAACTCACCGGGGGTCCAACCCACCTTTGCCTCTGGGCCTCCATCCCCAAGTAGCCGAATTCTCCCTCTCAGCAGCTATTGCTGCCTTCTACTTCCTCCTCCCCCCTCCCCCTGCTGAGCTCTCAGAGACCCAGCTGTCCCTTTCTTTATGGAAAGTCACTGGTATTGTCCTCCCTGCCACTTTCCAGGTCAAAGAGTTTTTGAATTCCCTGCTGTCCTCCACCTTCTGCCATTTTATTTCTGGGAAGTTCCAGTCTTCTAGCCACTAATTGTCAGTGATCTCCAGGTGGATCTCTTGGTCCCTTGGCTTCCGCCCCTGACTGTAGTACTTGGTGAGTGGGGTCCTCAGGTGGATGGTGAACTGGCAGATGTAGCAGCAGGCTTGCTGGTGGGTGACACAGGTGTCCACGATGAGCAGCTTCATCAGGGTCTGCTACATGAAGTTGATGAGGGGCAGGCCTTAGGGGAGGGAACTGCAGTTTCTCACTTAGGTGATGTATATTTGCTTGAGGACCAAGCTCAGGACAGCATCCTTCTTGTGTCAGCAGACTCTGATGAGAACCACGAAGTCCAGCACTCACAGCGTCTTTTCACCTGTGCTCCATAGGACCACTGCCCTCTTGAGCTGCATGTAGCACTGCTTGGTGAAGGTCAGATGGTAGAGCATCAAGCTGCTGACATGCTGGAAGACAGCTGCTGCTATTGTGACCTTTGCCGTGCGGGCCACTAGCTGTATGACAGAGCTCTGGTAAGCCCTTGATGTCCAGCTGGAGCTTTCCCCCAGGGGGCTGCTGGACAGCTGCAGCATCCTGCTGCTGTCCTTCCGGGCCTTTGGAAACAGCAGCTTCTGGAGGCAGCCAAAAGCTCTCTGATGTAGAAGGTGATCAGAGCGTCAAACACAGCACTGTCAGTGACCTGGAATTTGCTGGCCTTTCTGGTCTCTTTGGGTGCTCAGACTTGTGCAAAACTTCGTGGAACAGCTTTGGAGTAAGGCGCAGCTTGGCCAACTGCTGCCATCTCTTGACCATGGCGAGAGTCACAGAGGGCAGAGTCATTCTTCCCCTTCAGACCTCTGGGGACCCGGTCTTCGTTCTCTTCATCTTCCTCCCCCTCACTGGCTTCCTCCAGCATGTCCGGCAGGGAATGGAACTGCTCGTCGTCATCCTCAGAGCTGTCCAGGTGGCTGGGGTTGAGCAGGCTGTGGTCGTTCTCCTGCAGGAACTTGTAGAACTGGGGATCTTTGCCCTTCCACCAGGAGAACTGGTGCTTCTGCTCAGAGGCCTTCATGCCTCCGTGGCCCATCCGGGCTCCAGACGGATCCGTGCCGCCCGTGTCTCCGTGCAGCTCGGGTCTCACCTGCCAGGGCTCCTTGGCTCCCGCGGGCGGCGGCAAGGAGCCTGTCCTCCCACAGCCCCGTCGGGCGCCGCCCGGCCTGCCTGCCCGCAGGGAGCGCCGCGCTTCCGCCGCGTCTGCCCACCGCAGCTGCTGAAGAAAGGCTGCGGGCCTGGAGGTGCTAGTCGTCTTCCCTCTTTTGCGAACGTCAGGACATACTGACTCAAGAGCAAAGCTGTTCGAGTCTGTGGGCTGGAGGAGGCGTTGTGGCTGACACAGGAACAGAAGCTTTGTAAGTTTGTAAGACTGATTCATAGATATATACAAGCAGCTAGTTCCTAGATAATTTTGGTTACGTTACAAATCAGTTGTGGTCTCCTTTGTTTTGAAATGGCAGTTGTACATGCTTTGTCTTGGGAAAGCAGGCGTCTGGTAACTTTACCAGTAAGGAGCCTCTTCGTGTTATCCCGCATTTAATTGGACTGAATTAGATACAACCGTTTTTTTTTTAACTAATTTAATCTAGGGGGACTTTTTGGAGAATGAACTCGAATGAGAGGAGGATGACAGAAATGTGAGAAGAGAAAATGTGTTTTCGGAAAAAAATTCTACGCCCGAGCAAATCACTGCTTGATAGTAGCCTTATCGATGGTCAGTTGTGTTTTGGGTCATGTCTGGAAGATTCTGTGCAATGATAATAGCTACTACAGGGTTCTGTGTAGGAATACTGTTTTGAATTGCAAACATCTTTCCCTGTGTTATCCTAAGCTAAGAATGGCCAAGAGTAAGTGGCATCTTCTAACTGTAACTGAGCGAGTGAGAGAAAGAAAAGGAGGGAGAGGGGAAAAAAATTTAACAAAAATTGGAGTGATTTCTTGGCTACTGACCTTAACATTTTTAAAAAAAATTTTGACTGATTGTAGTGATCAGTGAGAAATTTCAAAATACAGGCGGATTTTTGATATTATAAATGTACCCTAGTTGGTCTAGTTGCAAAGATCCATGGTATAAAATTGGAATATATAGGCTAGAAAAAAGAATGGAAATGGATGGGTTTATAGACAAGAAACTTAGTTCAGAATGAGCCAAAAGTTATTTAGGAATGTTTGTGTCTGATTAAATCATAAAGCCAAATCTACATCTGGTTTCAAATACAAATAGTAACTAATTTATCATTCCTAACATCGTCAGAAATCTTGATTGGTTTCGTAATAAAAAGAGAACAAAGGCAAGAAAACTGAATGCCTCTTTGGACTCTGCTATAAAATATTATGTACATTATTTTATTATCTAAAGGTCCTTATCTATAAAATGCGCCTGATACAGCCTTATAAAATGAGTGAAATTATTGTCTAGGGGTAAATAAGCCTAAATCTATGTAAACACTTTGAGAGGGAAAAATCATTAGAAAAATGTGTTTTTTATTTCTTTTGTCTTCTGCTGTTTTATTCTCATAATCCTGGAAGTCTCTGAGATATTATTGCTGATTCTGTTCTGTAACAACAAACAATATGGTGGTTCACCTTCCTTTATGAAAATATTTTATGCTATTTCCAACATTACTATATGATTGTACAAATCTTAGAAAACGTAAGAATAACAGAAAAACAAAAATTCATAGTCATCTATCCCAAGAAAATGAGTCTTTTGACGTGTTTCATTTTTTCAATATTTTTTCTTTTTCCTCACTTTTTACTCTACAGTTTTCTTTCCTTTTAGTAACAGAATTCACACACACACCCTTACTTTCTAAAATTGCAGTGCTGTTTATTTTGAACATAATTTTAAACATGAAATTAATACTTGTGTGATGATAGTAGAATTTACTTAATTATTTCACTGTTAAATTTTTAGGTAATTTTCAAATTACTCTTGTTATAGGCAATGTTATGATTTACTTATTCATGTTTTTCTGCATTTGCTTTAACTGGTGGGGTTTTTTTTTATTATTGTTGTTATTATTATTATTATTATTAAGTACAATAGTTTTTAAAAGTAATTTAATCCAGGGGGACTTTCCTTGAGAATGAGCTTGATGGAAGTCAGGATGACCGAAATGAGGGAAGAGAAAAAGCATTTTACAAATCCACACTCCTACAAATCAGTACTTGATGATACTTGATGAAGAAACACATGTTACCTAATTTGTTTACCAGTTTGTGAATTCTGTCTTCAGATCCTCTGCCTACTTACCATTCAGACCTTACCTTTTTCTTACCAGATTTTAAGATTTGCATATATCTTGTCCTTTATGTTTACTACAAATAAAATGTTTATACATTTTCTCTTTGCCTATTGCTTATTTGAAAAGTTTTTCTCAATTATAGCTGAGAATTGCTTCCCTATCTCATAAGTATCAGGCACTGAATCATTAAAATATTTTGAAAGCAAAGCAATTACCCATCTTTTTCTCCCTCCTGAACTCTGGTTAGCCAGAGCTTTTTCTGTCCCTGGTTTTATTATGTTTGTTTTGTTCTTATTTATTAATGATTAAATAATGAAGGCTTTTTGGCCAGTTTATTTCATTTTTTTGTTGTTGGCAGTAATGTAAGGAATGAGAAAAAATCAGAATTATATAAGGCTCAGTTTTACTTCAATTCCCAATATAGTTTTCATAGTAAATGGAACATAATCATGTATAATTTAAACATAGTCTTCATAGTTAATGGCATATGATCAGGTATATTTTTTTTATGAATGCTTAATACGTGAATGCCATGTGGATTTTTAAAGGTACCTATTCACAGTTATTTTATAATATTTTAGCAAAGCAATATGCTGCAATATTTATGGGACAGTATGCCAGCTTCCTTCACTGAAGGGTTTTCTGGAAATTAAGGTGTGCTGACTTTGGTCTGCTGTGTTGTATCCCATTAATAAGTCATCATCCAAATTATCAAAGATAAGAGTTATGGATGCTATTTTTAGTCAGGTGATTATAGAAATTGAGGAAATACCGGAAAGTTAAAAAGGAATGAAAGACAAGAAAGATTATAAACAACCTCTTTTGATATCTTGCTGTAATTCTTTTCATTCTTTTTAAAAAATGGTATACTTAAACATTCTCTTTTTTGGACAGAATGATTGTTTCCAGTTTCCAGATGTTGGAAATTAAAAATATTTTTAAGGAAATTCTTCTAAATATATCATAACCCCCTTTGCCTTCTTGTACAGAAAACAGAAGGCATGGTTTTACCTTTTGTTGCTAAGTCTGTATAATCGTGAACGAATTACTATCCTACAGCAATGCCCTCAGTAGTCATTGAAATATGTAGACTTGCTTATCTTTCACACAAGGGGGAAATCTGTTTCTAAGGATGTTTATGTGGATGTGTTTGAGTTTAAACATTGAAATTATATATATATATAATTTCACATAGATTTCTCCTGAAATATATCATTTTGTTCCCTCCAACAGACATCAAAATATTAATTTCTGGCCCTTCGCCTAGTAGTGATCTGGGGTCATTATCCATAAATTTTATATTCCAATATCTAAAATCTTTTTATATGCAGAAAAAAAAGTTTCTTATCTAGTACTGCTTTCCTTAATAAGTACATAATTAGTAGTGGTTTCTGTCTGTGTGCAAATATATCACTCATGTCTTAAGATAATGCAGGTCATTTTTCTTCTTGGTGCCAAACTTAATCAGATAACCTGAGCTTTGCATTGTAGAGATGAAATAATACATTAGCCATAGGACATTAACAAGAAAAACAATGCAGCTGTAGAGTGAAATGCCTCTGATAAAACTCGATTTTTGAATGTATTATGTTAATACTGCCAAGCAGATATTACAGTTTTGTGGCCGTTTTATGTGAGCTGCTGGAGGAAACATTGAGGATGGTTTTTAAATCAGTAAAGCATATAATAGTAATGATGAGGAGAGAATATCCATTCTGGTAACTTTTAAGTGATATTCCCTTTGGCAATGGCTGTTTTGGGGTATCTGTGAGGTAGATATTTTTACTTTTAAGTTAACCAACAAAGATTCTTTCTCATCCAACAAGGAGCTGGATGATTTTTATTCTTTGAAAAACTCCAGGGGCAGTGATATGAAGGTTTGAGCATTTCACAAATTATTACACACATTTGGTAAAACCAATTCTCACTTAGTTTAGTGTTAAAAAGGAAGGCATTGCTCTGGGCCCATCTAATGACCTTCCCACAGTAGACAAGGACGGCTACTCTGTGTGCAGGATATAATTGGATAAAAGGATTCAGACTCTTGAACCCCCTCATTATGACCTTGTTTTGTAGATCCTAAGACTCTAGCTGCTTAAAGTGTCAGGTTTTCTCAGTTAGGTGGTTGATAGTGTAAAATCACTCCATACATTTCCTGGGTTTTTTTTTTTTTTTTGGTTTGTTTCTTATTATTGTAGTTGTTTTTAAATATTTTTGCCCTGTGATTTCATAAAAGGCATTTAAATTTTTCCATGTGACATTGATTTCATAGTAATGCTAGTGACTTACCGTCTTTATGTGCTATACATTTCTCAAGCAGTTACTACATGATTAAATGGTATAATTGATGAGAGAAAGTGAGAAATTAAAGACAGTTTTCAAATTTCTTGCATTGTTAGCAATTTAAGCAGGAGGAAACATGAAATTAAAAAATAGCATTTGGTACCACAATAATAATTGTTTAGACAAGAGTTATCAATAGCTACTAAATTGAGAGGATGGAAGTTTTATAAGAAACAGAAATCTCCAATACTTCCCCACAAGATACGTATTAATTACAAAAACTCTGTAGTGTACAAACCTGGAAGATGCCATTGTAACCAGGTAATCAAAATTATCTTTACCAGTAATGGTAAATAGGTATCATGTGCCTCCTAAAGAACGAATAATCAAAAGTACACGTCTTCTCTGGTGTCCCGGACAAAATGTGTAACTTGAATTATGAGACTACATCAGAGAAAGTTGAATTTATTCTGTAAATAAAGTACCTGCACTCTTTAAAAATGTCAAAGACCTGATAAAAAAAATGAAGACCAATGAACTGTTCTAGATAAAAGACTAATGAGGAATGACAACTAAACACAACATGTGACCCTGGCTTGGATCCTGGACCAGAAATTTGTTTCTTTTGCTATATAGAACATTAGTGGGACATTGAATTCTGACTAAGGAATGTAAATTAGATAATAGTGCCGTTTTAATGTCAATTTCCTGAATTGGATCATTACATTGTGGTTATATTCATGACTTTCAGGAACTATACACTGAAGTATTTAAGGGGTAAAGGGGCATCATGTCTACAACTTACTGTCAAATGATTCAGATGATATGTGTGTACATATGGACAAAGAAATAGGGGGAATGACAATGCAACTGTCTACAGTTCCATAGCTATTCTCTTTGTCCTTGCTACTCAAAGTTTGCTCTGTGGACCAGCAATATTGATACTAGCTGGACAGTTATTAGGCATGCAGAAGTTTTGCCCATACTCCAGTCCTACTGTTTGAAAATCTGCATTTTAATAAGATCATCAGGTAATTGGTATATCATGAACTTTTGAGAAGCACTGCTGTATATCACCTTCATAGTATGTATAATACGGCTTGAGTCACAGAAGTGAGGCAGAGCTGGAGTCTTAACTATGCTTAGATATGCCATTCTTAGAATATGTTTGTCATGCCAGGTTTTGCTATTATTATCCACTCATATAATATGTTAAAAATCAGAAGAACCAGAAACCCTTTAGAATCAGAATTTTTGTGCTTTCCTTATCTTGAACCAGAATTTTCAACTGAAATCTACAGTTAGTGGGTTGTATAATCTGTGTAAAGGGTTATGATCAGTATTATTAATTTAAGATTTTAATTTATTTATTTGACAGAGAGAGTACAAGCAGGGGGAGCGGCAGAGGGAGAAGCAGGCTCCCCGCTGAGCAGGAGAACCTGACATGGGGCTCGATCCCAGGACCCTGGGATCATGATCTGAGCCGAAGGCAGCTGCTTAACCGACTGAGCCACCCAGGCCGCCCCTATGATCAGTAACCTTATAAATGAAATAGCATGAAAAGGAATAGAAAATAAGAAATTGATCACATATAGTTAGATAAATGCTGTGGTCACCCTAAAGAGATGGGATGGCCCCCAAGTTTGGTTCCAAGAAAGTGGCAAAAATAATTACTGACATAGGCTTTCTAGGAGAGCAGAGCAGCTCCCACACAGGTTAAAAATGACTTGAGGTGTTTATGGTGTAGAGATGTGGAAAACATTCTCACAAGTAGCCTGGGCCTTGAGGATTTTGAAATCTCACACCCCTGGGCTCCAAATGAGGGAGCTTTCTTTCTTTTTTTTTTTTTTTTTAAAGATTTTATTTATTTATTTGAGAGAATGAGAGAGAGCAAGCACATGAGAGGGGGGAGGGTCAGAGGGAGAAGCAGACTCCCTGCCGAGCAGGGAGCCCCATGCGGGACTCGATCCCGGGACTCCAGGATCATGACCTGAGCCGAAGGCAGTCGCTTAACCAACTGAGCCACCCAGGCGCCCGAGGGAGCTTTCTTATTTGCCCAGGTGGAGGTAAGAGATAAAGGGGGCATGATGGGATATGAAAGCTGCCAGCAGTGAAGTATCAAAAGCAGAATCATACTCTATCACAGTGAGGAGTACTTCATGAAGTCTTTCTTCAGTATTATGTGTCCAAGAATATACATTCAGAGATTCCCTCCCACACCCCCAAGCTCATCACAAAATTAAGTGCAGAAATGAATTTTAATGGTTTTACCCAGGCTCTGTCTCCGTATTCTTTTATTTCAGGGAATTTTGGGACTGGGAAATTTAAACCCCATTTTTTAACACTCTTATTGTCTGCTAGGCCATTTGCTTCACCTGGACTACATTACTAAAGTTGTTTGTTTTAATTTAACTTTGACAGTTAGGCCCCGTGCTCTAATCCCATCGTAGATTTGGCTTTCCAAACAATCTTATGGTGTAAAAACTTGAATCTCTCAATCATTATATTAATCTTTCACATAACATCTTACTTGGATACTTCATTCTTATCTATTGTTCTGCACATTTGGGGGTAGATTTTTTGAACTTTCAAAATCCACAAAAACAAATTCAAAACGATTTCCTTTGTCTAGTGGTAAAATTTCTGTAATACACTTTATTGTCAAGCGGAATTTAACACAAACGTATTTTATTTTGGTCAGCCTACAAATATATTTAGAGCTAGTTTTACCCCATGAGGACTCTTGCTGATTCCAATTCCCAGCTCTTACCCAGATTATAGCATTGCATGATGTTTCTTTGCATGAGAGTATATTGGCTTTTATCTAATTAATGTAATTCTTTTGTTTTTCCCAAAGTTATAGCTATGAGTTATGGTCCTATGACTAGGATTTTCAAAGGTATTGCAGTATTCTGACATAAGAATTATTTAAGTTAATTAATTTCTATTCTTGAGCTAAGTGCACTTTTGAAGTGTATATGATTTTAGCTCTTTTGTTTTTGCTATTTAAGCAATGCAATGAGGTAATGACACCCATACAAACATAGATATATATACTTATATAGACACACAGCCGTATCCCTTTGATAGATGGAAAATGTTGATTAAAATGATACCACTTTTCAGTGTTAATTGAACTGTGATCTCACTGTATAATATTCTTCCATTTTTAAAAAGTATGCAGTGTGAGGTGTTTTTGGACACTGCATTTTAGATTAGAACATGATTGAATATATAGTCTGCTGCCTTAAAAAGCACAATTACCACCCTTTAAAAGAACAACACAAGTTGCTGGGTAATCTGGCAAAAGAGTGCCTTGTGATGTTCATCTAGAAGCAGTGTCTCAGCTGTGTGATTTGGGTGTGATACAAAGAGAAAGGGAGAGCAAAGACATTTCTGTTTTGTTTCTTCTTTTGATACTTCTCACAATTTTTATCAATAAATTGAACATTTTACTCTTAATGCTTTCCTTTCTATGCCTTTTCTCTTGTTGTCACTTCTGCCTTTAAATTTATTTTCGCATTTACTTTTCTCTTTCTCTTGCTTTTTTTCCTGATCACTCTTTAAATTCTGTAAAATCAAAAGATAAGCATGGTTTCATGGAATAATGTTAATTAGATAAGAGAAAATAAGGGTGGTCCTTTTTTTCCACCTAAAAATCTATTTAATATAAAGTACTGATATGTCAGTTTTAAAAAATGCCTAAGATTTGTCTGAACTTATAATTGGAGTCAAAGAACGTGCTTAGTCTTGCTCATAGCAGAGCAATAAAAATAAATTAACTAGCTTTGGTGATCTGTATGCCATATGGTCTTCAACTTGCTAGAGTAAGATCACCTTTGAAAAACACCTTACTGACAAAAGGGAAAAGTATCATCGATTACTTTTGGTTTATCCTTGACAGAACTTGTGTAACATGGCATTCCAGGTTACCATGTACCTTAAATTCCAGAAGGAACACGTTTCATTAAAATACCTGGCTCATTTTCAGGGTTTCATTTGTTTGTTTATTTATTTTTTATTATGTTCAGTTAGCCATTTGTTTTTTTAAGATTTTATTTATTTATTTGAGAGCGAGAGACAGAGATAGCGAGTGAGAACACTGAGCGGGGAGGAGAGGGAGAAGCAGGCTCCCCACTGAGCAGGGAGCCCTATGCAGGGCTCGATCCCGGGACTCTGGGATCATGACCCCAGCGGAAGGCAGCTGCTTAACCGACTGAGCCACCCAGGCGCCCCGCCATTTGTTTTTTTAAAGAGAAACAGGCTCCCTGCTGAGCACAGAGCCTGATGCAGGGCTCATCCTAGGACTCTGAGATCATGACCTGAGCTGAGCGCAGACGCTTAACTGAATGAGCCACCCAGGCACCCCTGGATTTCATTTTTATTAATCTTGATTGCTGTGCCACCAGACATTTGAACTTGTTGCTGTATAATTGAACTAAACCTTTGATTTCCAGAATGTTTGAGAAATACAGGCTGTCTATTAAAACAGACTAATCAAATAATAATGTGTGTGAAACTAATCAGTCAGCAGTTGCTGTTTAAGGTATTTTGCTATTCTAAATTTTAAGTTTCAAAAATCAAGGACTAAGCAAATGATGAAAAATGAAGTTTAATTGGTAATTGTGAAGCAAGTTACACATTATATAAAAATAAACATATTAATATATTAACTTAGTATTTGCACATTTCATGTATTTTTAATCAATTAAAATGTTGAATAGGAGAGAGTATTAAAGTATTCCATGGGTGACTTCCCTCTATACTGACATAATTAATAACTAATATTTTTTCATAAGTCAATTAAAATCTCATACCACTGTTTTTCAGCCCATAAATTAAGCCTAATCTGAAAATTGGTAACAAAGAAATTACTAAATGCCTTACTAATCTTATAACTATAACTGTTTTTATGGGCAATGATTTATATTTAGATCAATATGTACGGATACCTTTCTATTTGTTAATAGTAAATACTTTGATTCCTCATTCTCATTATTTTATTGCCTAAATATTAATCAAAATATGTTTGATAATCCATTCTAGCAATTCCAGAAATCAACATAACTCTTACCACTTAGCTTTAGTTTCCAGAAGGTTGTTTCTTAATCATGATATTTACTAATAATCTTAATTCTTTTGGCTACTTTCCATTCACAGTCATCTTTCAAAGACCTTCCAGCTCAGCACTGTGAGATTGCTTCAACATGTCTCTCTTTAGCCCCTGGGATAGTTTTTAACAGAACAGTAAGTTGAAAGAGACCAGATATCAATGTGGGGACATCCCAACGTGGAAATTTTCCCAAAATAAGTTTTGCAGCCCTAAAGTTATTGTTCATGTTATTGGGATTAAGAAGGGTGAGTTTAGAAAGATTTCTTTGGAGACAGCTATGCTCTTGAGACCTGTAGAGTAAGGGTGGAATAGTCAAGCCTGGTGAGTAGACCTTTAACAAAACTGTTGAGAACGTTTAGTAATGTAACCTACAATGTTGAATAGTGGATATCTGTTTGGCTTCCTCCTGAAAAATATAAGGATTATACATGATCTAGGCAGTGGCTGGTAGATGAGCTGAACAAAAGGTGTATGTACTTTCAGAGTTCATTGGAGCAAAAGATACATGAGTATTTCCCAGAAGGAGTAGTGGGCTACAAGGGAGTGAGGGATAACCTGGTAGCATTTTAAGCTAGAAAGGGCCTGTATAGGAGAGAATGGACCAGCAAAAAAACAAGGTGAGGTGAGGAGTGGAAGCGAGAGGAAAATGCGTCCGTCTACTTCATGGGCAGTGCAGTAGGTCCCAGTGGGACCTCCACAAAGCCCATAAAAAGTGCGTTATAGGTTTTAAACACTAGCAATGCCAGGGACTGCAAAACCATCTAAATACAGCACCAGTTGAATAATAATTTTCCTGTTTCCTCTTACTCTTTCATCCCTAGACTCAAACCTGAGGGAGATCAGAATCCTCTTTTGCAAATGGACACATGAATAGAAAAGAAAAAACACAGAATACTACCCTACCCTATTTGCTGGCCTCTTGCCTGCAGAATGTCATAACTAGGGAGATGAAGATTTAATTTTATAATTAAGAGTTTTATCATTATATGGGTCTTAGAACTATAATTTCTTATTTTATTTTTTTAAAGGTTTTATTTATTTATTTGACAGAGAGAGACACAGCGAGAGAGGGAACACCAGCAGGGGGGGTGGGAGAGGGAGAAGCAGGCTTCCTGCTAAGCAGGGAGCTGGATGCGGGGCTTGATCCCAGGACCCTGGGATCATGACCTGAGCCGAAGGCAGACACTTAATGACTGAGCCACCCAGGTGCCCCAGAAGTATAATTTCTGAATTGAGTTAGTAAAAGTGATAATTTACTTTTTATTACCTGTAAGTGGTCAGAAAAGCCAGTGGATTGACTTAGTTTTTGTGTATATGCAAGGAAATATTTTGGCCACTGAACTGATTTTTTAAACTCTTTTGGAAAATTTCAAATGTATAAATAGTGCACTATAACCAATTAAAATAGTTATCAACTTATGACCAGCTTGTTTCAATTATGCTGCTACCTTTGGATTTATTGGAGCACATCCCAGATATCCTATCACTGAGTTGATTTTATTTATTTATTTTATTTTATTTTATTTTTTTCACATGTATTATTTGTTTCAGGGGTACAGGTCTGTGTTTCATCAGTCTTACATACCCAACGCTCATCACAACACATATCCTCCCCAGTGTCCATCACCCAGCCACCCCATCCCTCTACCCCCACTTCCTTCCAGCAACCCTCAGTTTGTTTCTTAAGATTTAAGAGTCCTTATGGTTTGTCTCCCTCTCTGGTTTCGTCTTGTTTCATTTTTTCCTCTCTTCCCCTATGATCCTCTGCCTTGTTTCTTAAATTCCACATATCAGTGAGATCCTATGATAATTGTCTTTCTCTGATTGACTTATATCACTTAGCATCATACCCTCTAGTTCCATCCATGTCGTTGCAAATGGCAAGATTTCATTTTGTCAAAAAGATGGCTGTGTAATATTCCATTGTGTGTGTGTGTGTGTGTGTGTATACACACACACACACACACACACCACATCTTCATCTGTTGATGGACATCTGGGCTCTTTCCATAGTTTGGCTAAGGTGGACATTGCTGCTATAAACATTGGGGTGCAGATGCGCCTTTGGATCACTACATTTGTATCTTTGGGATAAATACCTAGTAGTGCAATTACTGGGTCATAGGGTAGCTCTATTTTCAACTTTTTGAGGAACCTCCATACTATTTTCCAGAGTGGCTGCACCAGCTTGCATTCCCACCAACAGTGTTAGAGGGTTCCCCTTTCTCTGCATCCTCACCAACATCTGTCATTTCCTGACTTGTTAATTTTAGCCATTCTGACTGGTGTGAGGTGGTATCTCATTGTGGTTTTGATTTGGATTTCCCTGATGCTTAGTGATGTTGAGCACTTTTTCGTGTGTCTGTTGGCCATTGGCTGTCTTCTTTGGAGAAATATCTATTCATGTCTTCTGCCCATTTCTTGATTGGATTATTTGTTCTTTGGGTGTTGAGTTTGATAAGTTCTTTATAGATTTTGGATACTAGCCCTTTATCATTTGTGCATATCTTCT